>NC_091314.1:39514238-39704238 GCF_038502225.1 Cherax quadricarinatus | reverse complement strand
AATAGTGAAAAAAAACAACAAACCTTCAAATACAAGTAAACCAAAGTTTACCAGTGAGCGGCAGTCGCCGCTGTTGCCATACGCGGCTCATTTTCTGCAAACTTCATGTCTCTATATCTCGGTAAGTACTGATGGGAAAAATTTTTGGGGGGGACTAAAACAATCAGAAGAATAATCTTAACATTTTCATAAGAAAAATAATTTTTTTTTTCGAATATTTTGCGACACCAGGAGACACTTCAGGATTGGGCCTTTCGACAGTCAAAGGGTTAAGGGTTAAATACCTAAAACCTTAGTGCAGCAGTTATTTTTAATGCAGGCATACAGCCTAGTGATTTCAGCGACTTTTTTATTTATTTATTTATTTTTTATTTGGACATGATACACAGTTATACAAAGAAATATAGTGACTGGGTGTACATGCCAAAAGCCCCTTGTATGCAGAGCATTATGGACAGGCTTAAAATTAACTTAAGATTAACTAAGCAATGATATATTCAGTGGTAAAAATTACACTATACAAATAACAACATGAAGTACAAATGAGTATTTCAAATAAGTAACTTTAAAGTTATACAAATTTGTAGCATAACAATGCATAATATAATCGGATCAGATTGAGTAAAATCAAAGATTTGTAATGCAGAAACAGGTCATATGGTCATTAGATGAGTTACTGTGCATTCAAGAGAATGGAGTATTCTATTAGGTAATGTAATTAAAAAAAAAAAACATAGTTTGATAGGGTCAAAGGTTATACAAATATGAGATTCAGTTATTCAGTATTTATTTAGTTGAGGATGAGTAAGTGGTTTTTAAGAAGTCTTGAATTGATAAACAGACAGTATTTCTTTTATATTCACAGGTAATGAATTCCAGATTTTTGGGCCTTTTATGTGAATTGAGTTTTTACAGAGTGTGGATGGACAAGACGAACATCAAAGAGTGATCTGTGCCTTGTGTTATGGTCATGTGTTCTGTTGAGGTTGGTAAAGAGAAGTTTGAGGGGAAGGTTTATATCCGAGTTTAGTGTTCTATGTATGTAGTAGACACAATAATATGAATGGATGTTTTGTATGGTGAGTAGGTTTAGAGTTTCGAAAATTGGTGGAGTATGTTGCCTGGAGTGGTAATTTGTTATCAATCTGACTACAGCCTTTTGTTGGGTAATTAATGGTCTGAAATGATTTATTGCTGTTGAGCCCTATGCACAAATTCCATAGGTGAGATAGGGGTAAATGAGTGAATGATATAGGGCCAGGAGGGCTGACTGTGGAACATAGTACCGTATCTTTGATAGTATGCCTACGGTCTTGAGATTTTCTTGGAAATTTCTTGTACATGTGTTTGAAATTTGAGTCAATTATCAAGGTGGATTCCTAAGAATTTTCCCTCTGTGAGCTTTGTGATAGGTGATCCGTTTATCATTATGTTAAGAGGGACATCTGTAGTTCTGTTCTCAAACTGAATGAAGTAGGTTTTGTCAATATTGAGAGTTAGTTTGTTAATCATCATCCAGGTAGATATTTTCTGTAACTTGGTATTTACAGTACAGTGGACCCTCGCCTAACGAACACATCGCATAACGTTAAATTCGCCTAACAATACATTTTAACGCTAACATTTTGCCTCGGCTAACACTAAAAAACTTGCCTAACGATATTCTTTCTCGGGTACCAATTAATATCGTTAGGTGAGGGTCCACTGTATTGGCTAGTATGACTGGGCTTGGGTGAGAGAAGACGTATGTAGTGTCATCTGCAAATAGTGTGGGTTTGAGTAGTTGCATTGCATTTGGTAGGTCGTTTATGTAAATGAGAAAGAGAAGAGCGCCAAGGACACTTCCCTGTGGGACACCAACTGTAATTGGCTGTGTGGAAGAGTTTGCTCCATTTGTGTACACATATTGGCTCCTGTTGCTAAGGTATGACTTTAGGTAGTTGAGGGAGTGCCCTCTTATACCATAGTGTGATAATTTTATGTGCAACAAATCATGGTCAACTGTATCAAAAGCTTTACGTATCAATGAAGATCCCCAAAGGGACTTCTTTTTTTCTCGAGTTCAGTGTATATTTGTTCTAGCATGTGTATAATAGCATCATTCATATTTTTATTAGGCCTGAACCCAAACTGACAGGGATTGAGTATGTTGTGGGAGATGAGGTAGGGATAGATTTGCCATCCATGCCTTAATTTTATGGGTTTGAAGTCTAAGTTCATTCTGTAGAATTACTTGATGAGCTCAGCTCACTCAGATAAGCAGTGACTAGTAAATTTGGTCTTAGATATGAGAGAATGAGTCAATGGGGTAAGTGTGCACCACATAAAAAAATCATGCATCACGCAATGCACATGGTAAAAAAACTGACTGTGTTTTTGGTTTAAAATAGCGACTCTGTAGTGTATTTTCGGATGGTTTTTATCGTTGTACATGTATTCTCAGTTTCTGGGTATCATTTAATAGAATGGAAGACATATGTATTTCAGAAATGAAAATGATTGGTTTCAGAACTGGAATTAGCATGAAATTGAACTCAAAGTAATGGAAATATAGTGGACCCCTGCTTAACGATCACCTCCCAATGCGACCAATTATGTAAGTGTATTTATGTAAGTGCATTTGTACGTGTATGTTTGGGGGTCTGAAATGGACTAATCTTCTTCACAATATTTCTTATGGGAACAAATTCGGTCAGTACTGGCACCTGAACATACTTCTGGAATGAAAAAATATCGTTAACCGGGGGTCCACTGTATTCTATTTTTGCCGATATTCCAGAGTAAACAAATCAAGTCACTTGTCCAATATGCATCCAACTGGCCAGTCTAATATGCCTTTACCTTTACCTTTACCTTTGAAGAGTTTCAAGAGTATATCTACTCTCTGAGCCCGGCCATGGGCCAGGCTCATCTGGTGCTCGCCTGGTCAACAAGGCTGTTGCTGCTGGAGGTTTGCTGCCCCACATATCCATCACAGCCTGGTTGATCTGGCACCTGGTGAAGATACTTGTCTAGTTTCCTCTTGAAGGCTTTTACACTTGTTCCAGCAGTGTTTCTGATATCTTCTGATAAGATGTTGAAAAGTCTAGGACCCTGGATGTTGATACAGTGTTCCCTTATTGTCCCCACTGCACCCCTGCTCCTCACTGGGTTTATTTTACACTTCCTCCCATATCTCTCACTCCAGTATGTTGTTATGGCAGTGTGCAGATTTGGGACCAAGCCCTCGAGTACCTTCCAGGTATATATTATCATGTACCTCTCTCTCCTCAACTCCAACGAGTACATGTTCAAGACTTGCAGGCATTTCCAGTAGTTTAAATGCTTTACTGGTGCAATGTGAGCCATAAACAATCTCTGTATTTGTTCCAGCTCCGATATTTCTCCTGCCCTGAATGGGGCCGTCAGCACTGAGCAATATTCTAAGTGAGGGAGCACTAGCGATTTGAAGAGCGTCACCATCAGCATTGTTTCCCTTGTTTTGAAAGTTCTCATTACCCACCCCGTCATCTTCCTGGCTGTCGTGAGCTTTGTCTTGTTATGGTCTTTGAAAGAAAGGTCTGCTGACATAGTTATTCCTAGGTCTTTTACGTGTTCCTTACGTTCTATTTGGTGACCCTCTTGAGTTTTGTATATAGTGCTCCTTTTGAGTTCTTCATTCTTTCCATACCTAAGCACCTGGAACTTATCACCATTGAATGTCATGTTGTTCTCCACTGCCCACTGGAAAACCCTGTTTATGTCTTCCTGTACTTTTTCAGTGTCCTCTACCGTACTGACTTTCATGCTCATTTTAGTGTCATCTGCAAATGATGATACAAAAGTGTGCCGGGTGTTTCTGTCTATATCTGCTATGAGGATGAGGAACAGCAGAGGTGCCAGGACAGTGCCTTGGGGCACTGAGCTTTTGACCTCACTGATGCTGGATCTTGCCCTGTTCACTACTACTTTTTGTGTTCTGTGTGCTAGGAAACCGAAAATCCATCTTCCTACCTTCCCCATAATGCCCATGGCCTTCATTTTGTGCGCTATCACTCCATGATCGCATTTGTCAAACACATTTGCAAAAACTGTGTAAATCACATCTGCGTTTTTGTCGTCTTCCAGTGCCTCCGTAATTCTGTCATAATGGTTCAACAGCTGTGACAAACATGATCGTCCTGCTCTAAAACCATGCTGGTTCGGGTTATGTTGGTTGTGCTGGTCCATGAAATTTGTAACTTGCCGTCTCATCACTCTTTCGAAGATTTTTATGATGTGAGAAGTTAGGGCTACTGGTCTGTAATTTTTCGCTAGTGCTCTACTGCCTCCCTTGTGCAAAGAAACTATGTCTGCACTCTTTAAGGCCTCTGGTATTTCACCTAGATCTAAGCTCTTTCTCCAAAGAATACTGATGGCTCGTGCTAGTGGTACTTTGCACTTCTTTATAAATAGAGCATTCCATGAATCTGGTCCAGGTGCTGAGTGAGTGGGCATGTTTTCCATTTCTTTTTCAAAATCTATGGGATTTGTACTAATGTCAGTTAGTTGGTCTGTGCGGCCTTCTTCTGGAGTGAAAAATATTTCTGCATTTTCTACCTTGCTGTCATTTAGTGGGTTGCTGAACACCAACTCATACTGTTCTTTTAGGATTTCACTCATTTCCTGTTCATCGTCAGTATACGAGTCTCCTCTCAGTAGTGGTCCAATTCTACAGGTAGTTCTTAGCTTGGATTTTGCATAGGAATAGAAATATTTTGGGTTTCTTGCAATATCCTGTATGGCCCTTTGTTCCCTTTGTACTTCTTCTGTGAGGTATGACATCCTAAGTTTTTGCTCTAATTCAGTGATCTCTCTGCTAAGTCTATCTTTCCTTTGTTGTAGCATATTTGTGTTTTTAAATAGTTCAGTAACCCATTTTCTTCTTCTGTACCATCTTCTATGCTTTCTCTCTATATCTGATCTTCCTCTGGGTTTCCTCAATAGTACATGTATCATACATACTTTGTATGCTTCTGTATTCAGCTTCTCTAGGCACTGGTGGGGATTTAGGGTGCTCATGTCTGATTCCCAGAGTATGTCTGATAGCTCTTGGTTTATTTTTTTCCCAGTTAATTCTATGGTTGTTAAAATTAAACTTACTGAACATCCCGTCTCTAACTTTAGTGATGCAGTTTCCTACCCCTGAGTTAATACTAGTTTGAACCTCTATGATGTTATGATCAGAGTAAATAGTTTTGGAAACTGTTATGTCTCTGATCAGTCCCTCATTGTTTGTGAATATCAAATCCAGGGTATTTTCATTTCTAGTGGGATCAGTTACCTGTTGGTTTAAAGAGTACTTTTCACAAAACCTCATTATTTCCCTGGTATGTACCTGTTGAGCCAGGGTGCTTCCCGGGGATATTTCTGGTATAACATTACGTTGTGCCATCTTCCATTTTACATGAGGGAGATTAAAATCTCCAAGGAGTAAAATATTTGGTGTAGGACTTGCTAGCCTATCCAGATAGCTATCTCTCTTACTTAACTGATCTGTGAATTCCTCAGCAGTTGCTGATGGTGGTTTGTATACTAGGATAATTACCAAATTCTTATTTTCAACTTTAATGCCTAGAATTTCTACTATATCATTCGTAGAATTCAGCACTTCTGTGCAACAGAAAGTATCCTTTACATAGATTCCTACTCCTCTCTGTGACCTACTGATTCTATCACATCTATACATGTTGTAGTTTTCTATCTTTATCTCTCCATCCAAAACATCCCTTGTATGTGTTTCTGTAAATGCTCCGAACATGGCATTCACTTCTGTCAGGAGCCCACTGACATAACTAACTTCATCATTTTTATTTGATTTCAAACCCTGTATATTTGCAAATATGAAGCAGGAATTACCAAGTGGGATGTTTTGTCTTGCTTTGTGTTTCATTAGTACCACTGGTGGTGTACTACCTGGTATGTCCCCTGGTGTACACTCCCCTGGTTTCTCCAGTACTGGCTTCGCGTTTGTTTGCTTATTTGGCCTTGAGCCCACCTGTCCTCTCTGTACCATTCCCCCTGTTTATCTCTCCCTTTGTTTTGATCTTTTCTCTTTTTGTCTAAAAAAGAATGCTATTCAATTTCTCTTTCTCTACTAACTCTGTAGCACTGCGTTCCTTTTACATGATGGTCTGGGCAGCTCAGGTCATAACATTCACTTGACTGCATTGAAGCTTTACACATTACTGGGTGGAAGTACCTGCACTCTTTGTTGAAATGACACTTTCCCTTCCTCAACATGTTCGCACATTTTCTGGTGTGTTTATTCCAACAATATCTGCCATATAGGCACATACCTATAGCATAGTAACTGCAAATGTTCTGATTATCTATATTTATTGATTCTGTGTCGTTCCTAAGTTCTGCCACCTGATCTGAGTTCCCTTGTTCACTTTCTTCTAGGCTAATTTCTTCCCTTTGCTCATTTTCGTTTGTTCCAGTTCTAGTTTTCTCATCGTCCCTTCCCCTTTCCGCTATGTTATGTATCCCTGTTTCCTTTTCCGACTTGCTCTGTATGACGTTTTCTACTCATGCTCTTACTGTCACTCCTTGGTTTTCACCTCTATATGCATTTTTTCTCCCTTTTTTGTTCCTTTTCCTCTGTTTTCCATTCTTTGTATAACGCTGGCAAGCTCCTTAGAAACTTCCTTACGCTTTCTAGGTTTTCACTTTTCAGTACCTCTCTTATGCTTAACTAGCTGTCCCTTTCACTGGGGCAAATTCAGAAACAACTTTCTTGTTTTTGGTCATTTGTCATGGTTGCATGAAGCTTTGTACATGATATATGTGATGTTTTACCACATATTTCACAATCAATGCCCCTCATGTTTCTCCCAAAGATTTTTTTCACATATACAACAGCTTTTATTCCTGGCCATGATTACTTTTAAAACAGGTGTATGTGGTGAATGGTGTATTTATTATGTGCGGCTGGTGGTGGGGTGGCTGGTAGGTGGGATGGGCTGGGCTGTGGGTATCCTTGGGGAGAGGGTAGGGACAATAGGAGGAGGGGGCTGTGCGGTGGGGTGGTAAGCTGGGAGATAGGGGTCTGTGGAAAGAAGGTGAGGGTGCAAGGAGGGGAGGCCATGGGTGAGACTGTTGGATGGGTAGTTTAGGATCCGGGGAATGGGGTGGGGGCACGAGGCGGGGGATGGGGTGGGGGCACGAGGCGGGAGATGGGGTGGGGGCATGAGGCGGGGGATGGGGCGAGGGCATGAGGTGGGGGCTTGGAGGTAGGGTGCGGGTGGAACTTTCAACTTGTTCCCATATAATTATACCATAGGTTTATACTACACTCAGGATTAAAAGGACTTACTCAGATTACTATAGCACTGCCTATTTATATCCTTTTCGTCTATTCGTTGTATGTGGTAACTCGTACCTTGGTGTATCACTTGTCACATGTCAACACCAGGACAAGTAGACTGGCCCACTACTGCCACACTTTACAATTGTTTTTTATTTTATTTCCTTTTATTTTCTCACTGGTATTTTGTCATTGTGTTGTATACTGGTTATCTCAAGGATATACAATGTGTTCGTTCAAGATACACTTTTCTTTTCACTGCACTACACTGGGATGGTTATATTGTTCACACGGCATTATGATGATATTTATACAATAATTACAATAATGCATAAGAGTAAATCTTCTATTTATTGGGTGAGCAAAAATTCAAAATGGAATTCATGTGCAAAGCCTGGGAACATAAGTATGTAATGAACAGAGGAAATGTTATTTTAGTGCCGGGAATGCCTGCATTGTATATTCTGGACCCTATTTTGAAATTGCCATATTTTGAAATTTGTGTAAAATTGGCCAAATTACCAATTTCTGATCACTTTATTGAGTAATTGAAATAGCTGAAGTGCTGTTGGAGTGTGAGCAAGGTAACCTGTACAAAGGTATCCAGGGAAACCACCTAGCCAGACTTTTCTCTTTACAAAATTTACACATCTATTGTAACCTGGATGATTAGAAATGCACAATGAAACAGATTAAAATACATTGGTACATATGTTTAATGTAATTGTAAAAAAAGTTTGTATTATGATTCAAAGAGATTCTTGCCAGAGAGGTAGTGCTAATAACAGTGCTGCACCGTCACTACAGCTAATTAATGGTACAGCATTTTTCTTAAAATATATTCTATAGTTTAATGTATTTAAAGCATTCTCCACCCCAAGCGACTGTCACCCCAGAAATTTCATGTAAGAGAGCAACTAATGCATATCATTGTTAGATTATGCAGAATATGCAGAAAGCATGTGGTTAAAGGTGATGCACTTACTTTTGAAATTTAGCAATTTTTGCAGCATATTTATCAAAGTACGGGTTCTTCTCCAACTCCTCAAGGGCTTTCACCATAGCATAGCTGGAGGTGCAGACAGGGTGCTTGCTCATACTCGACCAAGCTGTTCGTGCAATGAAACTGCAACGTTGAGTCAGGCTAATCATCACCAACTTGTTAATATCTGTCAAGAATATTGAACCTGTAACCTTAGTGACACAATGATTCATTCCTTATTCTGAATTTTTAGGAACACAGAACTGCTGTATGTATGTATGTATGTATATATGTGTACAGTGGACCCCCGCATAATGATTACCTCCGAATGCGACAAATTATGTAAGTGTATTTATGTAAGTGCATTTGTACGTGTATGTTTGGGGGTCTGAAATGGACTAATCTACTTCACAATATTTCTTATGGGAACAAATTCGGTCAGTACTGGCACCTGAACATACTTTTGGAGTGAAAAAATATCGTTAACCGGGGGACCACTGTATATATGTACATATATGTATATATGCATGTATGTATGTATGTATGTATGTATTTATGTGTTTGTAAATATGTATATATATATACCCCCGCTTAACGATATATATATATATATATATATATATATATATATATATATATATATATATATATGTATGTATATATATATATATATATATATATATATATATATATATATATATATATATATATATATATATATATATATATATATGTATATATATACAGTGGACCCCCGGTTAATGATATTTTTTCATTCCAGAAGTATGTTCAGGTGCTAGTACCGACCGAATTTGTTCCCATAAGGAATATTGAGAAGTAGATTAGTCCATTTCAGACCCTCAAACATACACGTACATACGCACTTACATAAATACACTTACCTAATTGGTCGCATTGGGAGGTGATCGTTATGTGGGGGTCCACTGTATATATTATATATATATATTTTTTTTTTTCAACAAGTCGGCCGTCTCCCACCGAGGCAGGGTGACCCAAAAAAGAAAGAAAATCCCCAAAAAGAAAATACTTTCATCATCATTCAACACTTTCACCACACTCACACATTATCACTGTTTTTGCAGAGGTGCTCAGAATACAACAGCTTAGAAGCATATACATATAAAGATACACAACATATCCCTCCAAACTGCCAATATCCCAAACCCCTCCTTTAAAGTGCAGGCATTGTACTTCCCATTTCCAGGACTCAAGTCCGACTATATGAAAATAACCGGGTTCCCTGAATCCCTTCACTAAATATTACCCTGCTCACACTCCAACAGATTGTCAGGTCCCAAGTACCATTCGTCTTCATTCACTCCTATCTAACACGCTCAGGCACGCTTGCTGGAAGTCCAAGCCCCTCGCCCACAAAACCTCCTTTACCCCCTCTCTCCAACCCTTTCGAGGACGACCCCTACCCCGCCTTCCTTCCCATATAGATTTATATGCTTTCCAAGTCATTCTATTTTGATCCATTCTCTCTAAATGACCAAACCACCTCAACAACCTCTCTTCTGCCCTCTGATTAATACTTTTATTAACTCCACACCTTTTCCTAATTTCCACACTCCGAATTTTCTGCATAATATTTACACCACACATTGCCCTTAAACAGGACATCTCCACTGCCTCCAACCATCTCCTCGCTGCTGCATTTACCACCCAAGCTTCACACCCATATAAGAATGTTGGTACTACTATACTTTCATACATTCCCTTCTTTGCCTCCATAGATAACATTTTTTGACTCCACATAAACCTCAATGCACCACTCACCTTTTTTCCCTCATCAATTCTATGATCAACCTCATCTTTCATAAATCCATCCGCCGACACGTCAACTCCCAAGTATCTGAAAACATTCACTTCTTCCATACTCCTCCTCCCCAATTTGATATCCAATTTTTCTGTATCTAAATCATTTGATACCCTCATCACCTTACTCTTTTCTATGTTCACTTTCAACTTTGTACCTTTACACACATTCCCAAACTCATCCACCAACCCTTGCAATTTTTCTTTAGAATCTCCCATAAGCACAGTATCATCAGCAAAAAGTAACTGTGTCAATTCCCATTCTGAATTTGATTCCCCAAAATTTAATCCCCCCCTCTCCCGAACACCCTAGCATTTACTTCCTTTACAACCCCATCTATAAATATATTAAACAACCATGGTGACATTACACATCCCTGTCTAAGACCTACTTTTACCGGGAAGTAGTCTCCCTCCCTTCTACACACCCTAACCTGAGCCTCACTATCCTCATAAAAACTCTTTACAGCATTTAATAACTTACCACCTATTCCATATACAGTGGACCCTCAACCAGCGATATTAATCCGTTCCTGAGAGCTCATCGTTAGTCAAAATTATCGTTAGTCAAGTTAATTTTCCCCATAAGAAATAATGGAAATCAAATTAATCCGAGCAAGACACCCAAAAGTATTGAAAAAAAAAAATTTTTACCACATGATTATTATAATCAAAAAGAAGCGCTAAGCCACAAGGACTATACAGATTTTTTTTTTTTTACCACATGAAATATTAATTTTAATACACACAAACTGAAGATTACATGCACAGTTACATGACACTTACCTTTATTGAAGATCTGGTGATGATTGATGGGATGGGAGGAGGGGAGAGGTGTTAGTGTTTAGAAGGGGAATCCCCTTCCATTAGCACTTGAGGCAGCAAGTATTTTTCTGGAGTTACTTCCCTTGTTCTTTTAATGCCACTAGGACCAGCTTCAGAGTCACTGGACTTCTGTCGCACAACATATCTGTCCATAGATACCTGTACCTCTCGTTCCTTTATGACTTTCCTAAAGTGGTTCACAACATTGTCGGTGTACAGGTTGCCAACACTGCTTGCAGTAGCTGTGTCAGGGTGATTTTCATCAAAAAAGGTTTGCACTTCAAGCCACTTTGCACACATTTCCTTTATCTTAGAAGTAGGCAACTTCTTCAATTTCTCTCTCCCCTCCTCCGAAGCAGTTTCCTCAGGTCTGCCCTCTTGCTGTTCAAGATGATCTGGCAGCTCATCAGTGGTTAGTTCTTCACTGTCCTCCACCACCAACTCTTCCGCATCCTCCCCACTAACCTCCAACCCCAAGGACTTCCCCAATGCCACAATGGATTCCTCAACTGGCATAGGATTCTCAGGGTTAGCCTAAAACCCTTCAAAATCCCTTTTGTCTACACATTCTGGCCACAGTGTTTTCCAAGCAGAGTTCAATGTCCTCTTAGTCACTTCCTCCCAAGCCTTACCTATAATGTTTACACAATTGAGGATGGTAAAATGATCTTTCCAAAACCCTCTTAGAGTCACATTAAAATGGTATAAAATACCGACAGGTTGTTAGGTAAGACACATATGCAACAGTTAGGTATCTTTATTATGAAACGTTTCGCCTACACAGTAGGCTTCTTCAGTCAAGTACAGAAAAGTTGATAGAAGCAGAAGATACTTGAAGACGATGTAATCAGTCCATCACCCTTAAAGTTTTGAGGTGGTCAGTCCCTCAGTCTGGAGAAGAGCATTGTTCCATAGTATGAAACAATATGGAGATGAAGTGACAGAATGGAGCTTTTATAGCGCCAAGAGGTGAGACGTAGGCCACTAGGAGAGGTAAGAACTCAGATGTTGAAAGGTCAGGTCCCTCTCAAATCCAGCCGCTCTCACTAGTGGAAGTTGTCGAAGTTGATTGCAGGTCTGTACCAAGATACCCTTGTGTTGCAGTGTCTGACAGATTGAACATTAAAATGGTATAAAATACCGACAGGTTGTTAGGTAAGACACATATGCAACAGTTAGGTATCTTTATTATGAAACGTTTCGCCTACACAGTAGGCTTCTTCAGTCAAGTACAGAAAAGTTGATAGAAGCAGAAGATACTTGAAGACGATGTAATCAGTCCATCACCCTTAAAGTTTTGAGGTGGTCAGTCCCTCAGTCTGGTGATGGACTGATTACATCGTCTTCAAGTATCTTCTGCTTCTATCAACTTTTCTGTACTTGACTGAAGAAGCCTACTGTGTAGGCGAAACGTTTCATAATAAAGATACCTAACTGTTGCATATGTGTCTTACCTAACAACTCTTAGAGTCAGTTGAGTTTCTGAGGTCACTACAAAGCACCTTTCAAACATAGCTTTTGTGTACAGTTTCTTGAAGTTGGAAATAACCTGCTGGTCCATGGGCTGCAGGAGAGGAGTGGTATTAGGAGGCAAAAACTTCACCTTAATGAAGCTCCTGTCCCTAGAAAGTCGCTCTGCCACATCTGTAGGATGACCAGGGGCATTGTCTAATACCAGGAGGCACTTAAGGTCTAATTTCTTTTCAATTAGGTAATTTTTCACATTAGGGGCAAATGCATGGAGTAACCAGTCATAGAAAAAGTCCCTAGTGACCCATGCCTTACTGTTTGCCCTCCACAGCACACACAAATTAGCCTTGAGGACATTGTTTTTCCTGAACACTCTGGGGGTTTCAGAGTGATACACCAATAAAGGTTTCACTTTGCAATCACCACTAGCATTGGCACACATCAACAGAGTAAGCCTGTCTTTCATAGGCTTATGTCCTGGGAGTGCCTTTTCCTCCTGAGTAATGTACGTCCTGCTTGGCATTTTCTTCCAAAACAGGCCTGTTTCGTCACAATGAAACACTTGTTCAGGTTTCAGTCCTTCACTGTCTATGTACTCCTTGAAGTCCTGTACATATTTTTCAGCCGATTTGTGGTCCGAACTGGCAGCCTCACCATGCCTTATCACACTATGAATGCCACTGTGCTTCTTAAATCTCTCAAACCAACCTTTGCTGGCCTTAAATTCACTCACATCACTAGTTGCTGGCATTTTTTTAATTAAATCGTCATGCAATTTCCTAGCCTTTTCACATATGATCGCTTGAGAGATGCTGTCTCCTGCTATCTGTTTCTCGTTTATCCACACCAATAACAGTCTCTCAACATCTTCTATCACTTGCGATCTCAGTTTCGAAAACATAGTTGCACCTTTGGCAAGAACAGCTTCCTTGATTGCCGTTTTCTTGCCCACAATAGTAGCGATGGTTGATTGGGGTTTATTATACAACCTGACCAGCTCAGAGATACGCACTCCACTTTCATATTTATCAATGATCTCTTTCTTCATCTCCATAGTAATTCTCACCCTTTTTGCTGTAGGGTTGGCACTAGAAGCTTTCTTGGGGCCCATGGTGACTTATTTTGCAGGTGCAATCACTAAAAAGGCTGTGATAATATGAAATGTTCCAGTTGTATTTTTGGAAGCGACCACGGTGGCTGGCTGGCTTGTAAACACTGGCACCAAAGGGAAAAGTGAGGCGCGCTCAGGCCAAAGTGGACGCGTATGGTACGGAACGAATAGCGCTGGTCGGGTTTTTAAGCGCTAGTTGAGGCAAAATTTTTGCGTTAAAATGTATCGCTAGTCAGATTTATCGTTAATCGATGCCAACGCTGGTTGAGGGTCCACTGTACTGTACTTGCAACATCTGCCACATTGCTCCTCTATCCACTCTATCATATGCCTTTTCTAAATCCATAAATGCAATAAAAACTTCCCTACCTTTATCTAAATACTGTTCACACATATGCTTCAATGCAAACACTTGATATACACATCCCCTACCCTCTCTGAAACCTCCTTGCTCATCCGCAGTCCTACATTCTGTCTTACCTCTAATTCTTTCAATTATAACCCTACCGTACACTTTTCCTGGTATACTCAGTAAACTTATTCCTCTGTAATGGGTCTTCCCTAGCATTCCCCTCCAAGTCAGTTTTATTTTATATTCAATACAGTATTTAGGTTATGTAATAAAAATGCTAGTTTGTAATAAATTTTTTATTTTATATATATGTATATATATATGTATATATATATATATATATATATATATATATATATATATATATATATATATATATATATATATATATTTATTATCACACTGGCCGATTCCCACCAAGGCAGGGTGGCCCGAAAAAGAAAAACTTTCACCATCATTCACTCCATCACTGTCTTGCCAGAAGGGTGCTTTACACTACAGTTTTTAAACTGCAACATTAACACCCCTCCTTCAGAGTGCAGGCACTGTACTTCCCATCTCCAGGACTCAAGTCCGGCCTGCCGGTTTCCCTGAATCCCTTCATAAATGTTACTTTGCTCACACTCCAACAGCACGTCAAGTATTAAAAACCATTTGTCTCCATTCACTCCTATCAAACACGCTCACGCATGAATGCTGGAAGTCCAAGCCCCTCGCACACAAAACCTCCTTTACCCCCTCCCTCCAACCCTTCCTAGGCCGACCCCTACCCCGCCTTCCTTCCACTACAGACTGATACACTCTTGAAGTCATTCTGTTTCGCTCCATTCTCTCTACATGTCCGAACCTCCTCAACAACCCTTCCTCAGCCCTCTGGACAACAGTTTTGGTAATCCCGCACCTCCTCCTAACTTCCAAACTACGAATTCTCTGCATTATATTCACACCACACATTGCCCTCAGACATGACATCTCCACTGCCTCCAGCCTTCTCCTCGCTGCAACATTCATCACCCACGCTTCACACCCATATAAGAGCGTTGGTAAAACTATACTCTCATACATTCCCCTCTTTGCCTCCAAGGACAAAGTTCTTTGTCTCCACAGACTCCTAAGTGCACCACTCACTCTTTTTCCCTCATCAATTCTATGATTCACCTCATCTTTCATAGACCCATCCGCTGACACGTCCACTCCCAAATATCTGAATACGTTCACCTCCTCCATACTCTCTCCCTCCAATCTGATATTCAATCTTTCATCACCTAATCTTTTTGTTATCCTCATAACCTTACTCTTTCCTGTATTCACCTTTAATTTTCTTCTTTTGCACACCCTACCAAATTCATCCACCAATCTCTGCAGCTTCTCTTCAGAATCACCCAAGAGCACAGTGTCATCAGCAAAGAGCAGCTGTGACAACTCCCACTTTGTGTGTGATTCTTTATCTTTTAACTCCACGCCTCTTGCCAAGACCCTCGCATTTACTTCTCTTACAACCCCATCTATAAATATATTAAACAACCACGGTGACATCACACATCCTTGTCTAAGGCCTACTTTTACTGGGAAAAAATTTCCCTCTTTCCTACATACTCTAACTTGAGCCTCACTGTCCTCGTAAAAACTCTTCACTGCTTTCAGTAACCTACCTCCTACACCATACACTTGCAACATTTGCCACATTGCCCCCCTATCCACCCTGTCATACGCCTTTTCCAAATCCATAAATGCCACAAAGACCTCTTTAGCCTTATCTAAATACTGTTCACTTATATGTTTCACTGTAAACACCTGGTCCACACACCCCCTACCTTTCCTAAAGCCTCCTTGTTCATCTGCTATCCTATTCTCCGTCTTACTCTTAATTCTTTCAATTATAACTCTACCATACACTTTACCAGGTACACTCAACAGACTTATCCCCCTATAATTTTTGCACTCTCTTTTATCCCCTTTGCCTTTATACAAAGGAACTATGCATGCTCTCTGCCAATCCCTAGGTACCTTACCCTCTTCCATACATTTATTAAATAATTGCACCAACCACTCCAAAACTATATCCCCACCTGCTTTTAACATTTCTATCTTTATCCCATCAATCCCGGCTGCCTTACCCCCTTTCATTTTACCTACTGCCTCACGAACTTCCCCCACACTCACAACTGGCTCTTCCTCACTCCTACAAGATGTTATTCCTCCTTGCCCTATACACGAAATCACAGCTTCCCTATCTTCATCAACATTTAACAATTCCTCAAAATATTCCCTCCATCTTCCCAATACCTCTAACTCTCCATTTAATAACTCTCCTCTCCTATTTTTAACTGACAAATCCATTTGTTCTCTAGGCTTTCTTAACTTGTTAATCTCACTCCAAAACTTTTTCTTATTTTCAACAAAATTTGTTGATAACATCTCACCCACTCTCTCATTTGCTCTCTTTTTACATTGCTTCACCACTCTCTTAACCTCTCTCTTTTTCTCCATATACTCTTCCCTCCTTGCATCACTTCTACTTTGTAAAAACTTCTCATATGCTAACTTTTTCTCCCTTACTACTCTCTTTACATCATCATTCCACCAATCGCTCCTCTTCCCTCCTGCACCCACTTTCCTGTAACCACAAACTTCTGCTGAACACTCTAACACTACATTTTTAAACCTACCCCATACCTCTTCGACCCCATTGCCTATGCTCTCATTAGCCCATCTATCCTCCAATAGCTGTTTATATCTTACCCTAACTGCCTCCTCTTTTAGTTTATAAACCTTCACCTCTCTCTTCCCTGATGCTTCTATTCTCCTAGTATCCCATCTACCTTTTACTCTCAGTGTAGCTACAACTAGAAAGTGATCTGATATATCTGTGGCCCCTCTATAAACATGTACATCCTGAAGTCTACTCAACAGTCTTTTATCTACCAATACATAATCCAACAAACTACTGTCATTTCGCCCTACATCATATCGTGTATACTTATTTATCCTCTTTTTCTTAAAATATGTATTACCTATAACTAAACCCCTTTCTATACAAAGTTCAATCAAAGGGCTCCCATTATCATTTACACCTGGCACCCCAAACTTACCTACCACACCCTCTCTAAAAGTTTCTCCTACTTTAGCATTCAGGTCCCCTACCACAATTACTCTCTCACTTGGTTCAAAGGCTCCTATACATTCACTTAACATCTCCCAAAATCTCTCTCTCTCCTCTGCATTCCTCTCTTCTCCAGGTGCATACACGCTTATTATGACCCACTTCTCGCATCCAACCTTTACTTTAATCCACATAATTCTTGAATTTACACATTCATATTCTCTTTTCTCCTTCCATAACTGATCATTTAACATTACTGCTACCCCTTCCTTTGCTCTAACTCTCTCAGATACTCCAGATTTAATCCCATTTATTTCCCCCCACTGAAACTCTCCTACCCCCTTCAGCTTTGTTTCGCTTAGAGCCAGGACATCCAACTTCTTTTCATTCATAACATCAGCAATCATCTGTTTCTTGTCATCCGCACTACATCCACGCACATTTAAGCACCCCAGTTTTATAAAGTTTTTCTTCTTCTCTTTTTTAGTAAATGTATACAGGAGAAGGGGTTACTAGCCCATTGCTCCCGGCATTTTAGTCGCCTCATACGACACGCATGGCTTACGGAGGAAAGATTCTTTTCCACTTCCCCATGGACAATAGAAGAAATAAAAAAAAAGAACAAGAGCTATTTAGAAAAAGGAGAAAAACCTAGATGTATGTATATATATATATGCATGTGCGTGTCTGTGAAGTGTGACCAAAGTGTAAGTAGGAGTAGCAAGATATCCCTGTTATCTAGCGTGTTTATGAGACAGAAAAAGAAACCAGCAATCCTACCATCATGCAAAACAGTTACAGGTTTTTGTTTCACAGTCATCTGGCAGGACGGTAGTACTTCCCTGGGTGGTTGCTGTCTACCAACCTACTACCTACTATATACGTATATATATATATATATATATATATATATATATATATATATATATATATATATATATATATATATATATATATATACCACTACAGTTTTAAACTGTAACATAACACCCTCCTCAGAGTGCAGGCACTGCATTCATCTCCGCGACTTTGCCTGCCGGAAGCCTTCTGAATCCTTCATAAATACTTGCTCACTCTCCGTCACACGGTCATGCCAAAACCAGCCTGTCTTCATTCACTTGAGTCAAACAGCCACAAAGATGGAGTTCAAAGCCTTCTTCTGTCACAAAACCTTCCAGCCTCCCTCCAACATCGGCCTTACCGCTTCTTTCACTACAGACACACTCTGAAGCGTCAGCTTTAGCCTTCGGCCGCCTCTGTTGAGCAACACCACCTCGTCAATTCTTCAGTTCTCTCTGGACAATAGTTTCAGTAACTACATCTCCTCCTAATCTCCAAATTGTTTACTGTTTCACACAAGCTCTCAAATAGTTTATCTTCACAAACAATGCCACAACATCTGTCACACACACTATAGAGCTGCTGCAAAATCTATACTCATACATCTCTTCTTGCCCGCGACAAAGTTCTCAGTCTCACAAAAAGACTTCTGGGAGTACACTTCACTTCTTTTTCATCACCTTCAGACTCACTCCTCATTACATCTACAGGACACGCTCATCTCTCAAATAGCTCTGAATACGCTCCTCCTCTTCCACATTTTCCTCCTTACCCGATATTCACTCCATCACCTAATTTTGTTATTCATAACCCAGGCTTCCTACCACCTTTACCTCTTCTTGCACTCACAATTCTCATTCATCTGCATCTTCAGAATCTCCCACAGCTAATAGTGTCATCAGCAGCAGCAGCTGCACAACTCTCACTTGCGTGTGAATCTCATCTTAATTTCCACGTTTCAAAAGTCATATTCCTCGCATTGCTTCATAAATCTCATCTATAACACTGGTGATTATCACACAATCTCACTAAGGCCTACTGGGAAATTTCTTCTTTCTACTTAATCTACCATTTGTCTTCAGAAAATTCACTGCTTTGGTCTCCAGCCTTCCTTACAATATAGCCTGTAACTTCCTCATCTCTGTCACATTTCAACCATAATGTTTGCAAAGAATTTAGCCTTAGCCCAAATAGTACTGCACCATTTTCTATAGTAAAACACTGTAACAGCCTGTTCACACATGCCTCTCACTTAAAAGTTCCTGTTCATCTGCTATCCTAGTCGCCTTGCTTCTTACCTCCTCATCATAATCCTGCTTCATGCTATTCTCTTGCCAACAGGCAATAGTCACTTATCTCTCTGAGTACGCACTCCTTATTCAGGCAGTGACCATGAGCGTTTCCTCTGCCACTTAAACATTCTTCCATACATTTATGCCAGTCAACAGCATCAATCACTCCAGTTTTCACTGCTTTTACTTTCTATCTTGTCCTCATCAATTACTAATGAATTATTTTCACTTGACTGACAGTCATTACCTTCACTGCTGGCCGGTTTTCCTCACTTATGTTGTTCTTCCTGCCTTACATTTAAATGTTGAAGTTTGAGGTCTATCAAATATTTGGTCATTTCCCTCAAAATACTCTTCCATCTTCCTCACAATCCTCCATTATTAGTCTCTCCTCTCTCCTATTTAACTGACAAACCATTTGTTCTCTGGCTAATCCAAATACATTCAAACTTTTCTTATTTCAACAAAATTTGCCGATAACACCACTCACCTTCACGGTGCCTTCTTTTAAAGCCACCACCTTCAACTTCTCCTCTTTCTCCATATATTTCTCTGTATCACTTCTTTACTTTAAAATTTTCTCATAGTTGCGCTTTCTTCTCATTATTTTCTTTACATATCGTTTTCTTTCCGCTATTTCCACTTTGTATTCATAAATTTTCAGTGCTGAATACTGTTATTTAAACTTGGCCTCATACCATTAAAGTTTATGTTACAGTTTCATATCTCTTCAATGCTGTTTATATCTACGACCATTTATAATTTTCATTTTCCGATGCTTGTTTCTCACTCATCTACCTTTTACTCAGTGTAGTTGTTAAATTGTAAAGTGATTCGATATACTGTAACTCTATAAACATGCAATATCCTGAAGTCTACTCAACATCTTATTCAATACATATATCCAATGCCTCACAATATCGTATGATGTTTATCCTCTTTCTTAAAAATACGTATTACCTATAACTAAACTCTTTTCATACAAAGCTCAACAAAGGGCCCCACATCATTTCATTGCCTGGCAACTCAGCCTCAGCCTGTCACGCCTCTCTCTCTGTGCCTTCTCCTACTCAGCACTGTCTCAGTCACAACAGCTCACTAAAGCGTTCTATACACCACTTACATCTCCCAAAATCTCTTTCCTTCAGAGTTCTTTCCAGGTGCATACATCGCTTTGTTATGACCACTTCTCAAGATTCAACCTTTCGCTTTAATCCACATACCCTGACTTTAATATTCATATTCTTCTTTCTCCTTCATAACCGATTATTTAACACAGTTTTCCTTCCGATAACAGAGTCTCATTTATTTCTCACATTTATATTTCTTCTTTTCAGCTTTGCTTCGCTTAGTTGACATTCATTTTTTTTCATTATATCAGCAATTATTCAGCTTGCCTTCCATTGCACCAATGCCATTACTTAGCAAATCTAGTTTTATAAAGCTTTTTCTTCTTCTCTTTAAATAATAGGCAGAGAAGGTTACAGCTCCAGTTGCTCCTGCATGAAATGCCATATTTAATATCACATGAAAGCTACGTGAAAGATTTTTTCACTCTCATGGAGTCAATAGAAGAAATAAAAGAACAAGAGCCATTTAGAAAAAGGAGTAGTGTCCCAGATGTATGCATAGTTATAGAAGAGAGTATAGGTACCAGGATCATACTACCGTCCTGCCAGATGACTGTGAAACAAAAACCTGTAACTGTTTTGCATGATGGTAGGATTGCTGGTTTCTTTTTCTGTCTCATAAACACGCTAGATAACAGGGATATCTTGCTACTCCTACTTACACTTTGGTCACACTTCACAGACACGCACATGCATATATATATATACATACATCTAGGTTTTTCTCCTTTTTCTAAATAGCTCTTGTTCTTTTTTATTTCTTCTATTGTCCATGGGGAAGTGGAAAAGAATCTTTCCTCCGTAAGCCATGCGTGTCGTATGAGGCGACTAAAATGCCGGGAGCAATGGGCTAGTAACCCCTTCTCCTGTATACATTTACTAAAAAAGAGAAGAAGAAAAACTTTATAAAACTGGGATGCTTAAATGTGCGTGGATGTAGTGCGGATGACAAGAAACAGATGATTGCTGATGTTATGAATGAAAGGAAGTTGGATGTCCTGGCTCTAAGCGAAACAAAGCTGAAGGGGGTAGGAGAGTTTCAGAGGGGGGAAATAAATGGGATTAAATCTGGAGTATCTGAGAGAGTTAGAGCAAAGGAAGGGGTAGCAGTAATGTTAAATGATCAGTTATGGAAGGAGAAAAGAGAATATGAATGTGTAAATTCAAGAATTATGTGGATTAAAGTAAAGGTTGGATGCGAGAAGTGGGTCATAATAAGCGTGTATGCACCTGGAGAAGAGAGGAATGCAGAGGAGAGAGAGAGATTTTGGGAGATGTTAAGTGAATGTATAGGAGCCTTTGAACCAAGTGAGAGAGTAATTGTGGTAGGGGACCTGAATGCTAAAGTAGGAGAAACTTTTAGAGAGGGTGTGGTAGGTAAGTTTGGGGTGCCAGGTGTAAATGATAATGGGAGCCCTTTGATTGAACTTTGTATAGAAAGGGGTTTAGTTATAGGTAATACATATTTTAAGAAAAAGAGGATAAATAAGTATACACGATATGATGTAGGGCGAAATGACAGTAGTTTGTTGGATTATGTATTGGTAGATAAAAGACTGTTGAGTAGACTTCAGGATGTACATGTTTATAGAGGGGCCACAGATATATCAGATCACTTTCTAGTTGTAGCTACACTGAGAGTAAAAGGTAGATGGGATACAAGGAGAATAGAAGCATCAGGGAAGAGAGAGGTGAAGGTTTATAAACTAAAAGAGGAGGCAGTTAGGGTAAGATATAAACAGCTATTGGAGGATAGATGGGCTAATGAGAGCATAGGCAATGGGGTCGAAGAGGTATGGGGTAGGTTTAAAAATGTAGTGTTAGAGTGTTCAGCAGAAGTTTGTGGTTACAGGAAAGTGGGTGCAGGAGGGAAGAGGAGCGATTGGTGGAATGATGATGTAAAGAGAGTAGTAAGGGAGAAAAAGTTAGCATATGAGAAGTTTTTACAAAGTAGAAGTGATGCAAGGAGGGAAGAGTATATGGAGAAAAAGAGAGAGGTTAAGAGAGTGGTGAAGCAATGTAAAAAGAGAGCAAATGAGAGAGTGGGTGAGATGTTATCAACAAATTTTGTTGAAAATAAGAAAAAGTTTTGGAGTGAGATTAACAAGTTAAGAAAGCCTAGAGAACAAATGGATTTGTCAGTTAAAAATAGGAGAGGAGAGTTATTAAATGGAGAGTTAGAGGTATTGGGAAGATGGAGGGAATATTTTGAGGAATTGTTAAATGTTGATGAAGATAGGGAAGCTGTGATTTCGTGTATAGGGCAAGGAGGAATAACATCTTGTAGGAGTGAGGAAGAGCCAGTTGTGAGTGTGGGGGAAGTTCGTGAGGCAGTAGGTAAAATGAAAGGGGGTAAGGCAGCCGGGATTGATGGGATAAAGACAGAAATGTTAAAAGCAGGTGGGGATATAGTTTTGGAGTGGTTGGTGCAATTATTTAATAAATGTATGGAAGAGGGTAAGGTACCTAGGGATTGGCAGAGAGC
This sequence comes from Cherax quadricarinatus, assembly GCF_038502225.1. Classification (NCBI taxonomy): domain Eukaryota; kingdom Metazoa; phylum Arthropoda; class Malacostraca; order Decapoda; family Parastacidae; genus Cherax; species Cherax quadricarinatus. The sequence continues at coordinate 39,681,482 of NC_091314.1, read as the reverse complement.
ATGCATAGTTCCTTTGTATAAAGGCAAAGGGGATAAAAGAGAGTGCAAAAATTATAGGGGGATAAGTCTGTTGAGTGTACCTGGTAAAGTGTATGGTAGAGTTATAATTGAAAGAATTAAGAGTAAGACGGAGAATAGGATAGCAGATGAACAAGGAGGCTTTAGGAAAGGTAGGGGGTGTGTGGACCAGGTGTTTACAGTGAAACATATAAGTGAACAGTATTTAGATAAGGCTAAAGAGGTCTTTGTGGCATTTATGGATTTGGAAAAGGCGTATGACAGGGTGGATAGGGGGGCAATGTGGCAGATGTTGCAAGTGTATGGTGTAGGAGGTAGGTTACTGAAAGCAGTGAAGAGTTTTTACGAGGATAGTGAGGCTCAAGTTAGAGTATGTAGGAAAGAGGGAAATTTTTTCCCAGTAAAAGTAGGCCTTAGACAAGGATGTGTGATGTCACCGTGGTTGTTTAATATATTTATAGATGGGGTTGTAAGAGAAGTAAATGCGAGGGTCTTGGCAAGAGGCGTGGAGTTAAAAGATAAAGAATCACACACAAAGTGGGAGTTGTCACAGCTGCTCTTTGCTGATGACACTGTGCTCTTGGGAGATTCTGAAGAGAAGCTGCAGAGATTGGTGGATGAATTTGGTAGGGTGTGCAAAAGAAGAAAATTAAAGGTGAATACAGGAAAGAGTAAGGTTATGAGGATAACAAAAAGATTAGGTGATGAAAGATTGAATATCAGATTGGAGGGAGAGAGTATGGAGGAGGTGAACGTATTCAGATATTTGGGAGTGGACGTGTCAGCGGATGGGTCTATGAAAGATGAGGTGAATCATAGAATTGATGAGGGAAAAAGAGTGAGTGGTGCACTTAGGAGTCTGTGGAGACAAAGAACTTTGTCCTTGGAGGCAAAGAGGGGAATGTATGAGAGTATAGTTTTACCAACGCTCTTATATGGGTGTGAAGCGTGGGTGATGAATGTTGCAGCGAGGAGAAGGCTGGAGGCAGTGGAGATGTCATGTCTGAGGGCAATGTGTGGTGTGAATATAATGCAGAGAATTCGTAGTTTGGAAGTTAGGAGGAGGTGCGGGATTACCAAAACTGTTGTCCAGAGGGCTGAGGAAGGGTTGTTGAGGTGGTTCGGACATGTAGAGAGAATGGAGCGAAACAGAATGACTTCAAGAGTGTATCAGTCTGTAGTGGAAGGAAGGCGGGGTAGGGGTCGGCCTAGGAAGGGTTGGAGGGAGGGGGTAAAGGAGGTTTTGTGTGCGAGCGGCTTGGACTTCCAGCAGGCATGCGTGAGCGTGTTTGATAGGAGTGAATGGAGACAAATGGTTTTTAATACTTGACGTGCTGTTGGAGTGTGAGCAAAGTAACATTTATGAAGGGATTCAGGGAAACCGGCAGGCCGGACTTGAGTCCTGGAGATGGGAAGTACAGTGCCTGCACTCTGAAGGAGGGGTGTTAATGTTGCAGTTTAAAAACTGTAGTGTAAAGCACCCTTCTGGCAAGACAGTGATGGAGTGAATGATGGTGAAAGTTTTTCTTTTTCGGGCCACCCTGCCTTGGTGGGAATCGGCCGGTGTGATAATAAAAAAAAAAATATATATATATACAGGAGGGCCCCGCTTTACGGCGTTCCGCTTTACGGCGTTCCGCTAATACGGACATTTCAAATTATGACCAAAACTCACTATACGGCTCCCCCCACCTGACTTTCTAATACGGTCACCGTGCCCCACCCTGTTTGTTTACATTCTCCATGAGCTCAGTAAGCACTAAGTCTCTCCATTTTGTCTGGAAACTCCAAAATTTCAAATGTTTTTAAAAGTTATTTCATATTTTATATATACTCTGATAATTATACTTATGTATACCTGTACCTAAATAAACTTACATACATCGAGTCATTTAAATGTCGTATATTACGTTAATATACACATTTTCATTAATCCATCCATGATATTTTTTTCAAAATTATATAATAAACACGATGCATAACATATAAATAAGATAAATACACCCCACAGTAGAATAAATAAACAAATGTGAGATGTCGTAGCAGACGACTTGCACAAGTGGTGATAATAACAATACTGAGTCTCATTAAATGTCGTATATTACGGTAATATACACATTTTCATTAATCCATCCATGATATTTTTTTCAAAATTATATAATAAACACGATGCATAACATATAAATAAGATAAATACACCCCACAGTAGAATAAATAAACAAATGTGAGATGTCGTAGCAGACGACTTGCACAAGTGGTGATAATAACAATACTGAGTCTCATTAAATGTCGTATATTACGGTAATATACACATTTTCATTAATCCATCCATGATATTTTTTTCAAAATTATATAATAAACACGATGCATAACATATAAATAAGATAAATACACCCCACAGTAGAATAAATAAACAAATGTGAGATGTCGTAGCAGACGACTTGCACAAGTGGTGATAATAACAATACTGAGTCTCATTAAATGTCGTATATTACGGTAATATACACATTTTCATTAATCCATCCATGATATTTTTTTCAAAATTATATAATAAACACGATACATAACATAAAAAGATGATAAATACACCCCACAATAGAATAAATAAACATAAATATAAGATGTGGGAGCCACATAACTTGTACAAGTGACGGCAAGAATAACATTTTCTCTAATCTAACATAAGAGTAAATGTGTTACTGGGGGTAACTGTAGAAAATTATTCCTTTCGTATGTATGTAAGTAAGTTTATTCAGGTATACACAAATACAGTTACATAGATTATCATACATAACAACATACGTGTAGAGAACCTAGGATAACCCAAAAAAGTCAGTGTGACTTATTTCCATTGCCTTCACTCAGAGCTTCATTTCTTCTCAAAATGATGTTACATGAGAATGGGAGTGTTCTTCTTTATTAATTCTACCGTATCAATGTAGAGACAACCTGTACACAATGTAACTTGTACACAAACCAGACGTGTACATTTCGTTTGTTTACAAAACTTACCTTCCCCTGGTTTGTTTACATAACTGCGCCTGCCCCCTCTCATGTACTCATTCTTTCTCTCTCTCATTTATTCGTTTTATCTCATTTACTTACTCCTGACCCTACATTAAGACTACAAATATTTTAAGGTAAGTAATGAGTGAACTGTATATACATTTTATCGCTCTGGGATGCTTAAATATCATAGAATAGTATGTGTGGGTGGGGTGGCCTGGTGAGGCTATTACAATACATACCACACTTGATTTCTTACAATAAATACTACTTGTCTCACCCTAGATTAAGACTATAAATATTTTAAGGTAAGTAATGAGTGCACTATGTGTGTATTGTACCTTTTTATTGTTTTTTGATGCCTGGTTCTATTGCTAACTTAATATATGTTAGTGTAAACTTGTTATCTAGTGTTTGTATGCATTTATAAGTGGAAAAAAAGGGTGTTCCACTTTACGGCGATTTCCGCTTTACGGCGGTAGCCTGGAACCTAACCCGCCGTATAAGTGGGGCCTTCCTGTATATATATATATATACATATATATATAGAATGCTAGGGAAGACCCATTCTTCCCAAGGAAAATCAACAAAAATCAATTATTTCTTGCCAATCTGATGGCACAAATCTTGTCCATTTGACCAGTATGTCTTCTGATGTATCAACTGGCACAAAAAAAACACCAATAAAACTATGAAAACCACCCTACAAAATTGGCCTAAGTCACTACTTTAATCCATATGCTGGGTCACAGGATAAATGTATCCATTATGCACCATATGGGACACGATTCTTTTTTTTTTATACTGGGCACACCCACCACACAGACCCATTCTCTCATGTCTAGGCAAAAATTTGCCGTTCACAGCACATCTGAGGAGCTGTGAATTATGCACAGATCTATGTGAGTGGCAGTTAAAGGACTAAATATTATTTATTTATTTATTTATTATTAATTTGGACATGATACATAGATGTACAAAGAAATACAGTGGTTAAGTGTACATGGCAAAAGCCCCTTGTATGCAAAGCATTATGGGCAGGCTTAAAATTAACTTAAGATTAACTAAGCAATGATATATTCAGTGGTAAAAATTACAGTAAACAAATAACAATTAAGCACAAATGAGTATTTCAAAGACAGGTCATATGGTCATTTGATGAGTTACTGGGCATTCAAGAAAAAGGGGTATTCTATTAGGTAATGTAATTAAAATCACAACGTCTGATAGGGTCAGAGGTTATAATTTATGAGATACAGTTATGCAGTATTTATTTAGCTGTGGGTGAGTAAGTGCTTTTTAAGAAGAGACTTGAATTTATAAACAATGTTTCTTTTATGTTCACAGGTAATGAATTCCAGATTTTTGAGCCTTTTATGTGCATTGAGTTTTTGCATAATGTGAGATGGACACGAGGAACATCAAAGAGTGATCTGTGCCTTGTGTTGTGGTCATGTATTCTGTTGAGGTTGGTAGGGAGACATTTGAGGGGAGGGTTTATATCCGAGTTAAGTGTTCTATGTATGTAGTAGGTACAATAATAAGTATGGATGTTTTGTACGGTGAGTAGGTTTAGAGTTTTGAATATTGGTGGAGTGTGCTACCTGTAGTGGGAATTTGTTATCATTCTGGCAGCAGCCTTTTGTTAGGCAATTAATGTTCTGAGATGGTTTATTGTTGTTGAGCCCCATGCACAAATTCCATAGGTGAGATAGGGGTAAATGGGTGAGTGATATAGGGCCAGGAGGGCTGACTGTGAAACATAGTACTGTATCTTTGATAGTATGCCTACGGTCTTGGAAATTTTCTTGGAAATTTGTTGCACGTGTTTGAAATTTGAGCCTATTATCAAGGCAGATTCCTAAGAATTTTCCCCCTGTGAGCTTTGTGATAGGTGATCCGTATATCATTATGTTAAGAAGGACATCTGTAGCTCTGTTTCCAAACTGAATGAAGTAGGTTTTGTCAATGTTGAGAGTAAGTTTGTTAGTCATCATCCAGGTAGACATTTTCTGTAAATCGGTATTTACAGTATTGGCTAGCATGACTGGGCTTGAGTGAAAGAAGACGTATGTAGTGTCATCTGCAAATAGTGTGGGTTTGAGTAGTTGCGATGCATCTGGTAGGTCGTTTATGTAAATGAGAAAGAGAAGAGGGCCAAGGACACTTCCCTGTGGGACACCAACTGTAATTGGCTGTGTGGAAGAGTTTGCTCCATTTCTTTCTTTCTTTCAACACACTGGCCGTATCCCATCAAGGCGGGGTGGCCCAAAAGGAAAAACGAAAGTTTCTCCTTTTACATTTAGTTATATATACAGGAGAAGGGGTTTCTAGCCCCTTGCTCCGGGCATTTTAGTCGCCTCTTACAACACACATAGCTTACGGAGGAAGAATTCTGTTCCACTTCCCCATGGAGGTAAGAGGAAATAAACAAGAACAAGAACTAGAAAGAAAATAGAAGAAAAACCAAAGGGGTGTGTATATATATGCTTGTACATGTATGTGTAGTGTGACCTAAGTGTAAGTAGAAGTAGCAAGACACCTGAAATCTTGCATGTGTATGAGACAGAAAAAAAAAAAGACACCAGCAATCCTACCATCGTGTAAAACAATTACAGGCTTCAGTTTTACACTCACTTGGCAGGACGGTAGTACCTCCCTGGGCGGTTGCTGTCTACCAACCTACTACCTAGTTTGCTCCATTTGTGTACATATATTGGCTTCTGTTGCTGAGATATGACTTTAGGTAGTTGAGGGAGTGCCCTCTTATACCACAGTGTGAGAATTTTATGTGGAGCAAATCATGCTCAACTGTATCAAAAGCTTTACGTAAATCAATGAAGATCCCCAATGGGACTTCTTTTTTCTCAAGTGCAGTGTATATTTGTGTAAGCATGTGCATAATAGCATCATTCGTATTTTTATTAGGCCTGAACCCAAACTGACAGGAATTGAGTATGTTGTGGGAGATGAGGTAGGAATAGATTCGCTTATGAATTAATTTTTCAAAGATTTTAGAGAGAGGGTGTAAATTGGATATTGGTCTATAGTTATTCAAGTCTGGTTGGTCTCCTCCTTTATGTATCGGGGTGACCCTCGCTATTTTGAGAACTGTAGGGAAGGTAGAGGATTCGATGGATTTGTTAAAGAGTGTTGCAATGATTGATGACAGCACTTGCGAATTTTTTTTGTATAAAAAGGGTGGTAAGGTTTTTAAATCTCCTGTCTTGTTTTTTAATGTGTTGATAATAAGGGAGACTTCTGTTGGGTTAGTCGGAGCTAGGAACAGTGTGTTTGGGTAGTTGCCAGTGAGGTAGTCACTGGGTGGGGTATTTGAGCTTGGGATTTTATCGGCAAGGTTTTTTCCTATGGTGAAGAAAACACTGAGCCTGTTTGCTGTTTCAGTTGGTGGGAGTTGGGGTTCATCTGGTTTTGTTAGTTCAATTGCACTATTTCCTGATATCTTTTTTGTTCCTAGAATTTCTGATAGGGTTTTCCAGGTCTTTTTATATCACCTTTTAAGTTGGATAATCTGTTCTCATAATACAATTTTTTAGCCCTTCTTATCAGGCTGGTTAGGAATGATGAGTAAAATTTTGTTTGGTCTCTGGTTATGTGACCCATTCTGTACTGTTTTTTGTATAGGTGTTTTGTATTTATGGATTTGAGGATGCTGGGTGTTAGCCAGGGACTGTTCAGTCTCTTAGCTGTCATCTGTTTAGTTTTTTTAGGGCAGTGCTTGTTATAGAGGTATTGGGTCTTTTTTTGAAAGTTATTAATACATTTGTCAATATCTGTATAGATTTCTAGCTCAGTGTGCCAGTCAATGTTTGCTACTGCTGTTGTGAAGTTATTAATGGCTGCCTCATTATGAAGTCTGAAAGTGACTTAAGTAGTGTCTTGGAGTAATTTACCTAGACTGGTTATGAGAAAGGTAGGGTAGTGGTCTGTGGTATTATCTGTGATTATGCCTGATTTTAAAGGGGATGTGATGTTGGTCCAGATGTGGTCTAGTAGGGAAACACTAGTCTCTGTAACTCTTGTAGGTTTTGTTACTGTTGGTAGCAACAAACAGTTACTCACAGTGTTTGTGAATTCAGTAATGTGTGGGTCCTGGTCTTGCAGGAGATTTATACTGAAGTCACCTGAGAGTATCAAGTGATCTTTATTCATGTGTGCATCAGTTATCATGCTTCCTAGGTTTGCACTACAATGGCTAGTGTTTGACTGTGGTATTCTGTAGATGTTTATCACTGTGAGAGGTTTTTGTAGGTATTTGGATTTGAATTTAGCTATTATATATTCCCCATGTTCATCCCTTGTGCATGTATTATTGATACATTCTAGTTGGTCTGAGTAGTATATAGTTGTGCCACCCCCTTGTTGATCTGGCCTACAGTTGTGTATGGCTGTGTAACCGCTAATGGCATCATCAAACTCATGATATGTTCTTTGATAATGTTTTTTTTATGCTAGTGGGAGACAGTATTTTGATCCATCAGTTCACTTGACCTAAATTTTGGGTCCTTTGATTTGTGTGTAGTGTTTACTCGGGTTCAGACATGTACATGGCATATTAAAGAGAGGTGATCTGTTGCATTCTTCAGCAAATGTTTTAGCTCAGGGTTAATATCTGTATTAAGTGTTCTGTAGAAAGTAATATGGACATTACAGCAGCATGTGTGGATATAGTACCTTGTATCTTAACCCTAGAGCTATGTACAGTACAGTACTACTAGAAATAGTCTTCATGCCTTTTACTTGAGTATGCTATACCCAGCGAGGACAAATATTGCAATATAATCGTTCTAATTCAAATTTATCGTTGATACAGAGAAACATTTAGTAACAATCATTGAAGTGAATGTGAAGCTTATCACAAATCTATTTCAAAACCCACAGAAGTGAATACTGTACCTCACTAGAGTTAAGAGGGTTCAAATTTTTGAATCATGGTAGGGATAAGTTTCTGGAATTAGATCAAACGATTGCTCCAATGACAGATTTTTTGTTGGGTTATGATGGGTTTTAAATGACGTGATGTAGATCCCTATGCATATATATACCACAGACGAGATATGGGTAGATTAATGAGTAGTACAAACCAAGTAGTGTTGGTTATAAGAATAAGAAGTTTATTTCAGCATGATTCATGCTTGTACAAAGGAGTATGACAATTGTGTGTGCATGCAGAAAGCCCCTTTATGCAGAGCATTTCGGGCAAACTTAAGACTAACTTAAGATTAATAAGGCAATAACAGAATGAGTAATTAAATTTAGGAGTTTATGATGAATACAAGATAATTGAATATTTTACTAGTTCATGTTATATGGCTTTTATAAGTTAGATAGAGAGGAATTATTTTTAATTAATCTATTAACCTAAAGCTGACATAGTGGATTGATTAACATTTGAAAGGATTACAGATATTGAGATTAAGTACTTATTGAGTATAATGTTTTACCTATGTTCATGATATAGAGCAAATGCATGTATGGGACACAATAATATAGTTTGGAAAGAAAGCCCATTATTTTAGAAGTTTTCTTAGGTAGTACATCCAGGATGTCTTTGTTAAATTTACTGTGCTGGGGGACACAAGTATTATCCCTCATCTTATCATTAAATGTGCATTATTGACCTTTTTTAACTTCACTCACAAACATTTATTTATTATTTATTTTATGTCTTTGCAAACAGTACATAGAGATTTTGTATTTACAATAGTGGGTTGCAATGCAGAGAGAGCCTCTATTATGCCTAGGCATTATGGGCCAACTTAACATTATTGGCTTACAGTCTACGTAATACTAAGGAGTGTATCATAGTTGTACAGTAGGATAGTAATTATTTCATAGTTGTAAAGTAGAATATTAATTATAAATGAATCAAAATTTGTATAATACAAATATATACGTATTTATATTCAAAAATGCTTTTGTGAAAACAATGATTCAATTATATTCCTGTCAACAATGGATAAAAGGTTCAATGTGATTGTTTCAGTTATGATGTGGGAGTACATAGGTGAGTAAGTGTGTACTGAGTATTTAGCATTTAGTCTAGGGTGATTAAGTGGCTTTTGAGAAGAGTCTTAAATTGATTTTCAGATTGAGTTACTTTAATATCTTCTGGTAATGAATTCTATATTTTGGGGCCCTTTATGTGCATTGAGTTTTTACACAGTGTGATATGGACACGAGGTATATCAAAAAGAGATCTGTGTCTTGTGTTGTGGTCATATGTCCTGTTTAGGTTGGTGAGGAGAAGTTTGAGTGGGGGGGTTTATATTTGCATGTATTGTTCTGTGTATGTAGTAGGCACATGAATAAGTATGGATGTTCTTAATGGCGAGCAGATTCAGACTTTTAAAAATTGGTGGAGTATGCTGGCAGGAGTGGGAATTTGTTATCATTCTTACTGCTGCCTTTTGCTGGGTTATTAGGGGTTTTAGGTGATTGGATGTTGTTGATCCCCATGTGCAAATTCCATATGTAAGATAAGGGTATATGAGTGAATGGTACAGTGCCAGGAGAGCTGATTGTGGAACGTAGTACTTTATCTTTGATAGTATGCCTACAGTCTTGGAGATTTTCTTGGTGATTTGTTGTATGTGTGTCCGGAACTTAAGGCTACTGTCAAGGTGGATACCTAGGAATTTTCCCTCTGTGAGTCTTGTGACTGATGATCCATTAAGCGTAATGTTAATTGGATCATTTGCAGCTTTGTTTCCAAACTAAATGAAATAGGTTTTATCAGTGTTCAGGGTAAGTTTGTTAGTCATCATCCAGGCAGATATTTTCTGTAATTCAGCACTGACTGTGTTTGCTGGTATGACTGTGTTTGGGTGGGAAAAGACATATGTAGTGTCATCTGCAAATAATATGGGTTTGAGTAGCTGTGATGCATTCGGTAGATCATTGATGTAGATGAGAAAGAGGAGTGGTCCAAGGATGCTTCCTTGTGGAACTCCTACTGTGATTGGTTGGGTGGAAGAGTTTGCGTCATTTGCATACACATATTGAGTTCAGTTACTAAGGTATGACTTTAGGTAGTTGAGGGAGTGGCCTCTGATACCATAGTGCATTAATTTGGAGTACAGCAGTTCATGGTCAACATTTAACATTAATTTAACTGTCTCCATCTAAGATAAATATGTAAATTACCATATTTCGCGGCTTATTAGACACATTTTTTCCATAAAATGTCTATAAAAACCACCCTGTGTCCTATAAACTGAAGGTCAGTGATGGGAGCTATAAGTTTAGGGTGTGGGGTGGGCTGTAGCTCTCCCAGTTACGTCCGATGCCAAGCCACTGAAACTAAAACAAGTCTTTTAAGCCGCGTCTTATAAGCCGCGAAATACGGTAGTTTATGTAGCAACGGCAGTGGTAGTGGTGTAGTTATGTCGCTCATGGAGCACTGAGTAAGCCACTCAGCACTCATAACCGTAAAAAATTATATACACCACACAATAAATAGAATAAAGTAAATCAATTAATGCTTGATTAATTTCGATAAGAATAATTTTGATTTCTCAGTCTAATAAATTTTTATTTTATTCAGATATTATCCCAAAATGGTAAAGCAGGATAAATTCAATTTATGTTTTTTGTAATGCTGAGCAAGGATAATGTAGTTTACATGTAATGAAATATTGGCAGTAAAGCCAATCAATGTAACAAATTTCTAAACGATTCCATTTTTTGATCCTTCCAAAGGATATGGCTCACGGGGATTAAATAACTCACAAGTACCCATTTACTGCTAGGTGAATGGAACAACAAGCACAAGGGAACACACAGTAACTAATGTTTCCACTTATCCAGGGATAAAACCCTGATTCTTCTGATGTGGAATCAATAGGCATGTTTCCTTACATCTCCTGTTCCTGTTCACCTAGCAGTAAGTAGGTACCTGGGCGTTACTCATCTTTCACCTGCTGTCAAGCTAACAGTAAGTAGGTACCTGGGTGACACTAGTCTTTCACCTGCTGTCAACCTAACAGTAAGTAGGTACCTGGGTGACACTAGTCTTTCACCTTCTGTCAACTTAACAGTAAGTAGGTACCTGGGTGTTAGTTGACTGGTGTGGGTGGCATCCTGGGGGACAATGTTAAGGGACTCTATATTCCGAATAAAATCTTCCTTTCCATCTCCCCCTCAATAAAAATAATAATATATGAAATTAAGCTTATTATTATAATCAAAAAGAAGCACTAAACCTACAAGGGTGATACAGCGCCGTAAGCTTCTCTTAATAAAGCTTAACTTAACATTCACCGTGACCTGACTGCTACACCTAGATTATTATTATTATAATCAAAAAGAAGCGCTAAGCCACAAGGACTATACAGTGCTACACCTAGAACACTGCACACCTAAGTTTACTTAGGTACTGTTATACATAATTTTTAACAAGATTATTACTGTCTTCCATAATAAAGTAGGTAATTCATAAGTTACTTTATTTCCTTGAGACGCCAGACACATTTCCTTGTTAATAATAATACCAACAACAACAGATCAGTAACAATAGTGTTTGGATGTCAAATTACGTGTTGTAGTTGAAGCTCAATGACAGTAAAATGTTCAATGAGGACATTTAAATGTTTAAATAGACACTGAAGACATTCATAATAAAAGTTACCTATATCGTCTGCGCTCACCTGCGATTCATATTATAATTAAACCATTACATTTATTACTGTATTATTAATAATTTGAAAGTGTTAAAAACTTTAATTTGTTAATGTAAATAGTTACAAACATTACGTTATTATGTCGGCTAAATTTGTTTTAATATAATAATGTTATGAATCGCAGAGAGCAACAACAAACATGGCTGGCGTCAAAGGTTAGCAAGTGCTATAATTACACTCTTTTCTCCCTATTATTAGTGCCTCATTCTTATCAGGAACTTGATGGACCTTCATTTTAGCGATGCTCGTTAAGCCTTTCTCATTTTTTTTTCGCCAAAGGTGATGTTAGTGGCACTTGCGGAGTGCAGTGAACACCGTCACTATCAGAGTGAAGTGAGTCACACAGCAGAGGTGTTATATCAAGACAGTTGTACCATATTTGTTCAGTGTTCAACATGCAGATGAAAGGTATAGTGTGCAGTGATGAACCCTGAGTGTATTAATTAACCTAAGCTAGTGCACAACAAGTATAATAATGCTCCAGTAGAGGCTGGTAGACGTTCAAATGTGTTCTGGAACACCAGCTTAATATAATACGAAGTTCATTTCTACTTTAGAGCAGAAAGTAATTCAACTTGTAACAAGATGCAGTAGTCGTGAATAAGCAATACAAGATGCAAAACAACCACAGGGGGAGTTGAATGATAGCTCTTAAGCCTTTCGTGTTGCAATCAACACATCTTCAGGCGCTTACAATGTTGCAGAAATGAGTAGGAAGTTCAGGTTGATTCATTCAAGGGAATGACTCCAGCTGGAGTCATTCCCTTGAATGAATCAACTACCTTATTATTATAAGTCTAGTACCTTATTATTATAAGTCTAGTACCTTATTATTATAAGTCTAGTACCTTATTATTATAAGTCTAGTACCTTATTATTATAAGTCTAGTACCTTATTATTATAAGTCTAGTACCTTATTATTAAAAGTCTAGTACCTTATTATTAAAAGTCTAGTACCTTATTATTAAAAGTCTAGTACCTTATTATTAAAAGTCTAGTACCTTATTATTAAAAGTCTAGTACCTTATTATTAAAAGTCTAGTACCTTTTTATTATAAGTCTAGTACCTTATTATTAAAAGTCTAGTACCTTATTATTAAAAGTCTAGTACCTTATTATTAAAAGTCTAGTACCTTATTATTAAAAGTATAGTACCTTATTATTAAAAGTCTAGTACCTTATTATTAAAAGTCTAGTACCTTATTATTAAAAGTCTAGTACCTTATTATTAAAAATCTAGTACCTTATTATTATAAGTCTAGTACCTTATTATTAAAAGTCTAGTACCTTATTATTAAAAGTCTAGTACCTTATTATTAAAAGTCTAGTACCTTATTATTATAAGTCTAGTACCTCATTATTATAAATCTAACTAATAACTTCTGGAGTATACCAGATATACTCCAGTATACCAGGTATACTCCAGTATACCAGGTATACTCCAGTATACCAGGTATACTCCAGTATACCAGGTATACTTCAGTATACCAGGTATACTCCAGTATACCAGGTATACTCCAGTATACCAGGTATACTCCAGTATACCAGGTATACTCCAGTATACCAGGTATACTCCAGTATACCAGGTATACTTCAGTATACCAGGTATACTCCAGTATACCAGGTATACTTCAGTATACCAGGTATACTCCAGTATACCAGATATACTCCAGTATACCAGGTATACTCCAGTATACCAGGTATACTCCAGTATACCAGGTATACTCCAGTATAGCAGGTATACTCCAGTATAGCAGGTATACTCCAGTATACCAGGTATACTCCAGTATACCAGGTATACTTCAGTATACCAGGTATACTCCAGTATACCAGGTATACTTCAGTATACCAGGTATACTCCAGTATACCAGATATACTCCAGTATACCAGGTATACTCCAGTATACCAGGTATACTCCAGTATACCAGGTATACTCCAGTATACCAGGTATACTTCAGTATACCAGGTGTACTTCAGTATTCAATAATGTATATTAAAATGTACTGCTCCATAACCTGTATCAATATAGAGTAAGAATTAGGATTAGTCTACCCAAAATGCCTAGGCATGCTAGTGGCATTCTTTGCAATTAATATTTTGTTATATGTAAACCACACATTGTAAGCTTTGCAAGGAAATAAACATTTTCATTTTCATCTCTATTCAGTCACTCCACAAAACTGAAAATCACTGAATCTGTTTAAAATACCCTCTAATACTTTTGTAACTGATCATTTGTTTATTAGCTACCTTTCTTATTGTACTTACGATTGTAGTTAATGCATAAAAAGTCTTACTTAAGTCTATATCCAGATCCTAAGTAACTTTTAAGCATTAGGATTAGTTTACTCAAAATCCATTGCATAATTAGTGGCTTCCTTTTGTGTCTACCAAAGCTTTATTACGTTTGAGCTACATTATTTGTATTGCATAAAGAAATAATTTGTTTTATTGTATTTTACTCCATCAATTTCTCACTGTAGCTGCCATTAAATTACGATCGCACATATCTGAGGTCATTATATATATATATTAAAAAATATTAAGTCTCAGTATCATGGCTGGAACAACTCAAACATAACAAACTTTATACAGTACATACAGCACAGTATATTATATAATTATACAGTACAGTATATTATATAATTAGGGTGATTGATATATAAACTACTTTATAAAAAGACCCTTATTATGAAGGCATTACTGGCAGCCTTAAAACTATATTATGATTAGTAGTACGTATATGAGAATAAGAATACTTAAGTTTTTTTTATATTGGAGGTATTTAATAATTCAATAAAAAATCTAATTAGTAATATATTAACCCTTTCAGGGTCGAGAGGCCCTCTTCTAAACTCGTTCACAGGGTCGAAAATTTTTCGTAAAAAAAAAAATTATTTTTTCTTATGAATGATAGTGAATCTTTTCCTGATCATAATGACACCAAAAGTATGAAATTTGATGGAAAACTTATGGAATTATGCTCTTGCGAAGTTAGCGGTCTCGACAATGTTTACGCATCAGCGATTTCGCCCACTTTGATCCCTATTTTTGGCCAATTTCAGTGTACTAGTCGACAAAAATCGTATCTATTTCGCTAGAACTCCATTTTTTCTATCGAATGAGTACAAGAAACCACCCATTTACTGATTTAAAATATCCAATAAAGTGATCAGAAATTGGCAATTTTGCCAATGTCACACAAATTTCAGAAGATGCCAATTTCCAAATAGGGTCCATAAGCAAGACAGACATTCCTGGCACTAAAACAACATTTTCTCTGTTCATTAGTCACGTCCCCAGGCCTCTCTTACATCTCTTTTGCTTTCCACTTTGAATTTTTATTCTCACAAAAAATAGAAGATTTACTGTTATGCAGACTACTGCATTACCTGGAGTTTACCTGGAGAGAGTTTCGGGGGTCAACGCCCCCGCGGCCCGGTCTGTGACCAGGCCTCCTGGTGGATCAGCGCCTGATCAACCAGGCTGTTGCTGCTGGCTGCACGCAAACCAACGTACGAGCCACAGCCCAGCTGATCAGGAACTGACTTTAGGTGCTTGTCCAGTGCCAGCTTGAAGACTGCCAGGGGTCTGTTGGTAATCCCCCTTATGTGTGCTGGGAGGCAGTTGAACAGTCTCGGGCCCCTGACGCTTATTGTATGGTCTCTTAACGTGCTAGTGACACCCCTGCTTTTCATTGGGGGGATGGTGCATCGTCTGCCAAGTCTTTTGCTTTCGTAGTGAGTGATTTTCGTGTGCAAGTTCGGTACTAGTCCCTCTAGGATTTTCCAGGTGTATATAATCATGTATCTCTCCCTCCTGCGTTCCAGGGAATACAGGTTTAGAAACCTCAAGCGCTCCCAGTAATTGAGGTGTTTTATCTCCGTTATGCGCGCCGTGAAAGTTCTCTGTACATTTTCTAGGTCGGCAATTTCACCTGCCTTGAAAGGTGCTGTTAGAGTGCAGCAATATTCCAGCCTAGATAGAACAAGTGACCTGAAGAGTGTCATCATGGGCTTGGCCTCCCTAGTTTTGAAGGTTCTCATTATCCATCCTGTCATTTTTCTAGCAGATGCGATTGATACAATGTTATGGTCCTTGAAGGTGAGATCCTCCGACATAATCACTCCCAGGTCTTTGACGTTGGTGTTTCACTCTATTTCGTGGCCAGAATTTGTTTTGTACTCTGATGAAGATGTTAGTGTATAAATGGTGTAGAAATGGTATAAATAATATCAGTGCACTTGTGAAAGAATATTAGACTCGCCAGTTGATGTGTATTGGACGCTTGGCATGATTTGTTTACTTTTGAAATTTGGTAAAAATCGAACATTTCTGCTACTTTGAGCTCAATTTCAAGGTACTTTTCATTATGAAACCAGTCAAAATCATCTCAATTTCTGTAATATGTCTTCCATTCTATAAAATGAGACCAGGAAAACTAGAATACAATAGTAAAACCATACAAAAATACACTGCAGGGTCCATGCACAGTGGTGTTTTACACTCCTCACTCATAAAACAAGTGTCTCTGCATTGTTGTGGGCGTTTTTTTTTGTATGTGCACAGACAAAACACCCCTTCTGAGTCTTTTTCTTGGAAGCAGTAGCAGGCAGTTTTGTTAGGAAGTTATCACCAGGCCTCAGACGAGAAGGTAGTTGTTGATAATTTGGTGGGCGGTTTTTCTATTGCAGGTGTTGTTACTTGGTACTTGAATATTATTTGTCTGATGACAGACAAACAAAATTTGCCATTTGGTGGTTTGTTTCTGGTCCTCATCTTATACATATTATAAGCATTGAGCATAGAAATGTCCAGAAGATGGATAAAGAGTTTTATGAACCACTTATAGCTCTTGCAAACACAATCAGCAAACCCAATCTGCATGTCACATTTGTCCACTGAATGCATATTGACAGTGTAGTCCATCACAGCTGCAGGTTTTAGAATGGTTTCATTGGTCTCTATTCTGCCTGCCAGTGTCTGCCATTTCGTTAGGGTGAACTGATGACAACAGTGTGACATCTCGTTTGTCATGCCACTGAAATGCCATGATGTCATTGGCAGCAAACGCCTGCACCTCGCCTCTACGAGTGTCAGTGTCGAACCTAGGCATATGCTTACGATTTGCACACACTGTACTGCACACATCTATCATGTTTACTCGCAAAAAATCACTGAGTAAGGGGCTTGTGTACCAGTTACCAGTATATAATATGTATCCCTTACCAAGATATTGTTCCATCATTGTTCGAACCACATCACCAGAGATGCCCAATAACTTCCTGGTATCTTACAATGTATTACTTCCTGTGTACACAATAATGTCCAATACAAGACCACTGTAGCACTCACAAAGCATAAACAACTTTATACCAAAGGGTTTCTTCTTGCTTCGTATATGTCAACCTTTGAACAGAATCAAAGACTCATCAATAACAAGCTTCCTGAAGGGATAAAAATACATATTGAATTTCTGTTTCAGATACACATTCCTAATCTTATATAACCTGTCGTTTTTGTCAGGCCTGGTTTTGTCTGAGAAGTGTATCATACGTAATAATAGCATAAATCAATTCACTTGCATTATATCACTGAAACCTGGGGTTGCAATCAGGCAGTCTGTTGACCAGTATGATTTGACAATGAGCCTAGAGAAGCTGAATACAGAAGCATACAAAGTATGTATGAAACATGTACCATTGAGGAAACCCAGAAGATCAGATATAGAGAGAGAGCATAGGAGATGGCACAGAAAAAGAAAATGGGTTACTGAACTGCTTAAAAACACAAATATGATACAACAGAGGAAAGACTTAGCAGAGAGATCAATGAATTAGAGCAAAAACTTAGAATGTCATACCTCACAGAAGAAGTACAAAGGGAACAAAGGGCCATACAGGATATTGCAAGGAACCCAAGTATTTCTATTCCTATGCAAAATCCAAGCTAAGAACTACCTGTAGAATTGGACCACTACTGAGAGGAGACTTGTATACTGACGACAAACATGAAATGAGTGAAATCCTAAAAGAACATTATGAGTTGGTGTTCAGCAACCCACTAAATGACAGCAAGGTAGAAAATGCAGAAATATTTTTCACTCCAGAAGAAGGCCGCACAGACCAACTAACTGACATTAGTACAAATCCCATAGATTTCGAAAAAGAAATGGAAAACATGCCCACTCACTCAGCGCCTGGACCAGATTC
The DNA here is from genome assembly GCF_038502225.1 of Cherax quadricarinatus. Lineage (NCBI taxonomy): Eukaryota > Metazoa > Arthropoda > Malacostraca > Decapoda > Parastacidae > Cherax > Cherax quadricarinatus. Next base: position 39,663,543 of record NC_091314.1, on the reverse strand, counting down.
ATGGAATGCACTATTTATAAAGAAGGGCAAAGTACCACTAGCACGAGCCCTCAGTATTCTTTGGAGAAAGAGCTTAGATCTAGGTGAAATACTGGAGGTCTTAAAGAGTGCAGACATAGTTCCTTTGCATAACGGAGGTAGTAGAGCACTAGCTAAAAATTACAGACCAATAGCCCTAACCTCTCACATCATAAAAATCTTCGAAAGAGTGATGAGATGGCAAGTTACAAATTTCATGGACCAGCACAACCAACATAACCCAAACCAGCATGGTTTTAGAGCAGGACGATCATATCTGTCACAGCTACTGAACCATTATGACAGAATTACAGAGGCACTGGAAGACGACCAAAACGCAGATGTGATTTACACAGATTTTGCAAAGGTATTTAACAAATGCGATCATGGAGTGATAGCGCACAAAATGAAGTCCATGGGCATTACGAGGAAGGTAGGCAGATGGGTTTTCGGTTTCCTAACACACAGAACACAAAAAGTAGTAGATGTCAAAAGCTCAGTGCCCCAAGGCACTGTCCTGGCACCTCTGCTGTTCCTCATCCTCATAGCAGACATAGACAAAAACACCCGGCACACTTTTGTATCATCATTTGCAGATGACACTAAAATAAGCACGAAAGTCAGTACGGTAGAGGACACTGAAAAAGTACAGGAAGACATAAACAGGGTTTTCCAGTGGGCAGTGGAGAACAACGTGACATTCAGTGGTGATAAGTTCCAGCTGCTTAGGTATGGAAAGAATGAAGAACTCAAAAGGAGCACTATATACAAAACTCAAGAGGGTCGCCAAATAAAACGTAAGGAACACGTAAAAGACCTAGGAATAATTATGTCAGCGAACCTTTCTTTTGAAGAACATAACAAGACAAAGATCACGACAGGAAGATGACGGGGTGGGTATTGAGAACTTTCAAACAAGGAAAATAATGCCGATGGTGACACTCTTCAAATCGCTAGTGCTCCCTCACTTAGAATATTGCTCAGTGCTGACGGCCCCGTTCAGGGCAGGAGAAATATCGGAGCTGGAACAAATACAGAGATTGTTTATGGCTCACATTGCACCAGTAAAGCATCTAAACTACTGGGAACGCCTGCAAGTCTTGAACATGTACTCGTTGGAGTTGAGGAGAGAGAGGTACATGATAATATATACCTGGAAGGTACTCGAGGGCTTGGTCCCAAATCTGCACACTGCCATAACAACATACTGGAGTGAGAGATATGGGAGGAAGTGTAAAATAAACCCAGTGAGGAGCAGGGGTGCAGTGGGGACAATAAGGGAACACTGTATCAACATCCAGGGTCCTAGACTTTTCAACATCTTATCAGAAGATATCAGAAACACTGCTGGAACAAGTGTAGAAGCCTTCAAGAGGAAACTAGACAAATATCTTCACCAGGTGCCAGATCAACCAGGCTGTGATGGATATGTGGGGCAGCAGGCCTCCAGCAGCAACAGCCTGGTTGACCAGGCAAGCACCAGAGAGTAGATAAACTCTCAAAACTCTTCAGAGGTATATCAAAGGTAAGGTATGTGGCATAAGCATTATTGTGGCAAATAAAAGATACATCTCAGCCCCAGTTGACTCCTCCTACTGGTGTAGGCGTGATTTTGGTGAAAATATTGTGTTTGCCATGGTGTAATTGACATATCTGTTGCTTTCTCTGACAATAATTTCCATCAGGGGTTCATCAAAGAATAACTCGAAACATTCTAGCTCAGTGGCATTGTTCCTAAGTGTACAAGATGGCCATATTCCACTTTCACTTTCATCAAACTGATGGTGATTAGGAACAAAATTGTCAGCTACCTGCCAGTCCCAGGTGCAGTCTACTGGTGGGTACTGGATATAGACAGCTGGTTGTGGTTGTGGAGGCTGGTGTGGTGGGTGAGTGGGGGATGGTGGCCTTTGTTGTAATTCAGCTGAGTCAGCAGCGTGGATAGCAGCATGGCCCACTGCTGGTGCCTCATGGCTGGCACCACCTCTACCACCACCAGATGCATGCACATTTTCCATCCCAATTGCAATACTATCATTTTCATTTCACTATCTGTTCCTGTAGTACAGCCACGGGATGTACTCCGTGATGTACTCCTTCCCCTTGGAATAGCTTATGGCACACTACCTGAGCACATTTAGCGTCGTATATACTGACGCTTCACTGGAGAATATTCCACTTCACTCTCGCTACTGGAACTGTTTTCAAGAGCTTGAAGTTCACTATCACTATCATCTCCATTGCTCACATCTGAGTCCTGGATATGGGAAAATACGAGTTTCCTCTTTTATTCTGGTACAACTGAACAGGAACAAGACGGCCTAGCACCAGAGGTTGAAGGTTGAGGGTCATCTGGATTTTCTCACTATTACCGGTATTATGGTCATTAGTTTCGGTCACAATCTCATCAAAACCTTGAAACTCGTCTTCACTGACACTTCCATCTGTATTAGAACTGTTGCTGGGGAACAAAAGTGTCCCAGTTCGTCGAGGAGTGAGGCATTTCTTACTGCGAGGCATGGTGAACAAGGTGTACTAAAATGGCGTTCCTACAATGCACCACTGGGTCTACGAATTTTTTCCTGGTGCACACGCTGACCATGCAGACCCATTTTCTCACATCTAGGCCTACCAGCCTTTTCCCGCTTGATTTGAAGGCGCTAGAATTTATGCGTACTAGTACGTCAATAACCCTGGCGCATAAGACGTACTAGTATGTCGAAAACCCTGAAGGGGTTAATCTCTGAGGAAGGCACCTCCTTCTCTCCCTCTTCCTCCTCCTCTGAAGCAAGTTCCTCAGCTGCAGTGTGTTGCTGTTCGAGTTGAAGCTCTTTCAGCTCTTCCCTGTGGTCCTCCACCAACTCTTCCACATCCTCGCCACTTGCCTCCATCCCCAGGGACTTCCCCAGTGCCACAATAGAGTCCACAGGTCAGCCTCAAACCCTTTAAAATCCCTCTCTTGGACACAAACTGGCCACAGTTTTCTCCAAGCAGAGTTCAAAGTCCTGGAAGTCACTCCCTCCCAAGCCTTACCTATAAGGCTTATGCAATTGAGGATAGTGAAGTGATTCCTCCAGAACTCTCTTAGGGTCAACTGAGCGTCCGAGGTCATTTCAAAGCACTTTTGAAACATTGCTTTTATGTAGAGTTTTTTGAAGTAAAAAATGACCTGCTGGGCCATGGGCTAGAGGAGATGAGTGGTGTTGGGAGGCAAGAACTTTACTTTTATAAAGATGAAGTCCCTAAACACTTGGTCTTCCAAGTCTGGAGGATGTGCAGGAGCATTGTCCAGTACCAGGAGGCACTTGAGTGGCAATTTCTTTTCCAGGAGGTATTTTTTCACACTTGGGCCAAACACATCATTAACCCACTCTTTGAAATTTGCCTTGTGACCCATGCCTTATGATTAGCTTTCCACATCACACACAATCTATTCTTGACAGCATTGCTTTTCTTGAACACACTGGGATTATCTGAGTGATACACCAGTAAAGGCTTCCCTTTAAAATCCCCACTAACACTACCACATAACAAAAGAGTAAGCCTGTCTGTCATAGGCTTGTGTCCTGGCAGTGCCTTTTCCTCCTGTGTGATGTAGGTCCTGTTTGGCATTTTCTTCCAAAACAGGCCTGTTTCATCACAATTCAACTCTCGTTGGGGTTTGAATCCTTCAGCCTTTATGTACCCCTGGAATTCCTGCACATACTTTTCAACCGCACATTTGTCAGAACTTGCAGCCTCCCCATGCCTTACAACACTGTGTATGCCACTACACTTCTTAAATCTCTCAAACCAGCCTTTGCTGGCCCTAAATTCACTACCAGCAGCACTTGTTCCAGGAGTTTTCTGTAGAAGATCCTCATGTAACTGCCTTCCCTCCTCACAAATAATAGATTCCACAACACCATCTCCCACTAATTCTTTTTTCTTAATCCACAATAATAACTTTTTCATCTCTTCCATTATTGGTGACCTTTGTTTCGTTAGAAAAGTTACTCCTTTCGCAACATTAGCATCCTTGATTTGTTCTTTCTTTACCAGGATGGATGTTATGGTAGATTCGTTTTTTCCATACATCCTGGCAAGTTCCAGCACTCACATACCACTTATATTCCATGGTGTCTCTCACTTTCTTTACCACAGGAACTTTCTTTGGAGCCATGGTTACTTATTTTGCAGTTGCACCCCCCCCAAAAAAAAAACACCAAAAACAATGGAAAACAAGCAAAATGTTTGGATGTATGAGCAGACTCTTCCTCACCCACCAAGAGGCACGGCCTAAATGATGCGCAAGTGGTCCCAGCCGGCGGACGGACGCGTCCCAAACGGCCGATCACTGAAATAATGGCTGATCACCGGAAGCCAAAAAACCGACGGATCACCGAGTTGGCTGATAACAGGAACGGTTGATAACCGAGGGGTCCACTGTACGTTATTATTTTACATGTATTATTATTATACATATTATTATTATTTTACTATTATTATACATATTATTATTATTTTACTATTATTATACATATTATTATTATATATATTATTATTATTGTTATTATTATTAGTATAATTTATAATTTTTATTCACACAAAAAATAGAAGATTTACTGTTATGCAGACTACTGCATTATTGTAATAATTGTATAAATAATATCAACCCATTCACGACTGCATGTTGAACATTGCCGAAGAACTGAACATTTCTGCTACTTTAAGGTAAATTTCAAGGTACTTTTCATAATGAAACCAATCAAAATCATATCTATTTCTGTAATATGTCTTCCATTTTATTAAATGAGGCAAAAAAAAAGAGACTACAACCATAAAAGTACCATACGAAAATGCTACTAAGGGGCGGCTAATTGCCAAGAAGTGAACTTTATTATTCATGGTCCGATTTCTTTCATTTTTGGTGTATGTTAAGAAGCATCTTTCCATCATACATTGCCCAAGTTTCAATAAGATAGTCCAACAAACAAATGAGATCCAGTTCCCTAGATCAAGAGCAAGAGCCCCTCACCAGCGTGAAGGAACCTCCCTTAAGGCCTGCTCGCTTATGGAAATTTAGCTTGTGTATGGAAGCAAAAAATTGACCGATTGACTGCTCGTATTTGGAAAAACTTGCACGTGGATACACTCGCAAGTGGAGGTTCTCCTGTACTGTATGTACCAGTTACTACTAAATATTCACATTTTTGGGTAAAGTGTTCTAGAACTATATTGCGGACCCTAGACCAACGATGTTAATCCGTTCCAGAGAGCTTGTCCTTAGCCGAATTTATCGTTAGCCAAATTAATTTTCCCCATAAGAAATAATGGAAATCCAATTAATCCGTTCCAGACAGCCAAAAGTACAGTGGAACTTCTACTTGTAAGTTTAATCTGTTCCATGACCTTGCTCGCAACTGGATTTGCTCGTTTGCAGAGTCAATTTTTCTCATATAAATTAACTGAAATGCAATTAATCCGTTCCAGTCGAATTCTGTACTTCAATAATTTCGCTAATATCAACTTTATGGCTTATTTATCTATCTCACTTGATTTAATGTGACATAATGGACAATATAAATAACATAGAAACCTGATATATACTCTAAAATGAATAAAATATATAATTCATGTAGTGGTATGGGGGTGTCGGCAGTGGATGACAGTTTGTCTGGAGACCGGACAAAATACTACTTGAATAATTTTGCTAATATCATCTATACGGCTTATTTATCTAACACAGTTCATCTGATATGACATAACAAACAATATAAATAACATAGAAACCTGATATTTACTCTAGAATGAATAAAATATGTCATTATACAGTGGACCCCCGCATAACGATTACCTCCGAATGCGACCAATTATGTAAGTGTATTTATGTAAGTGCGTTTGTACGTGTGTGTTTGGGGGTCTGAAATGGACTAGTCTACTTCACAATATTCCTTATGGGAACAAATTCGGTCAGTACTGGCACCTGAACATACTTCTGGAGTGAAAAAATATCGTTAACCGGGGGTCCACTGTACGTATATGTGTGGCAGTGGCAGCGGCCGACGAGAGTTTGTCTGGAGACAAGACAAAATACTCCTTGAATATTTCGCTATCATCAACTCTACGGCTTACTTATGTATCACAGTTCATCTAATATGAAATAATAAACAATATAAATAACATAGAATCCTGATATATACTCTAGAATGAATAAAATATGTCATTATGTAACAGGTGGAGGCGACCACAACTGCTCCCTCTTTGTTGTGGAGAACACTGCCATTTAGTGACGGCCTTTTGAAGCCATCTATTATTATAATTATTATTATGTAGAACATTATTATTATGTATGTATTATTATTATACATATTATATTATACTATTATTATTATACGTATTATTATTATACGTATTATTATTTTCATATAATTATTATTATTACGCGTATTATTATTACAATATAAATAATTTGTAATTTTTATTCACACAAAAAATATAAGATTTACTGTTATGCCTTATTGCAATAATTGTATAAATAATGTCAACCCATTCACGACTGCATATTGGAATGGACAGTGACGTCATTTGTTTACTCTTGAACATAGTCAAGCAAACGAGCAGTTCTCCCTCATTGAGCTCAATTTCCAGGTACTTTTCGTTGTGAAAGCAATCAAAATCATATCTATTTCTGTAATACAGTGGACCCCCGCATACCGTTGACATCACATGACATTAAATCTGCATACCGATACATTTTATCGCTAAGATTTTGCCTTGCATACCGCTAAAAAACCCGCTCAACGCTATTCGTCCGAGACGTGTCTAATGTGCGGCCTGAGCCAGCCTCACATGTTCCGCCGGTGGCATTGTTTACCAGCCAGCCTCCGCGGTAACATCCAAACATACAATCGGAACATTTTGTATTATTACAGTGTTTTTGGTGATTTTATCTGCAAAATAAGTGACCATGAGCCCCAAGAAAGCTCCTAGTGCCAACCCTACAGGAATAAGGGTGAGAATTACTATAGAGATGAAGAAAGAGATCATTGCTAAGTATGAAAATGGAGTGCGTGTCTCTGAGCTGGCCAGGTTGTATAGTAAACGCCAGTCAACCATCGCTACTATTGTGTCCAACAAAACGGCAATCAAGGAAGCTGTTCTTGCCAAAGGTTCAACTGTGTTTTCGAAACAGAGATCGCAAGTGATGGAAGATGTTGAGAGACTCTTATTGGTATGGATAAATGAAAAACAGATAGCAGGAGATAGCATCTCTCAAGTGATCATAAGTGAAAAGGCTAGGAAGTTGCATGAGGATTTAATTAAAAAAATGCCTGCAACTAGTGATGATGTGAGTGAATTTAATTAACCCCTTCAGGGTCCAAGGCCCAAATCTGAAGTGGTGCCCCAGTGTCCAAGAATTTTCAAAAGAAAAATTTGTTATTTTTTCTTACGAAATGGTAGAGAATCTTTTTGTGAAGGTAATAAAACAAAAAGTACGAAATTTGATGGAAAATTGATGAAATTATGCTCTCGCGAATTTTGATGTGTCAGCGATATTTATGAATCGGCGATTTTGCCGACTTTGACTCCCATTTTAGGCCAATTACATTATTCCAGTCAACCAAATTCTTAGCTATTTCACTAGTATTACTTCTATTCTATCGATTGAGCACAAGAAATCGCCAAGTCAACTGTTTCAACTACAAATTAAAGTGATCTGAAATTGTTAATTTGGTCAATTTAACACAAAGTTCAAAATATTCCAATTTCAAAATAGGGTCCAGAATAAACAATGTAGGTATTCCTGGAACTAAACTAACATTTCCTCTCTTCATTAGTTACGTTTTGAGGCTTTACAAATAAATTCCATTTTGATTTTTTATTCACATAATGAATTTTTATTCACACCAAAAAATAGAAGAGTTACTGTTATGCAATACTGTAATAATTGTATAAATATCATCACCATATTTGTGAATGCATATTAGACCCACCAGTATTAGACGTGTGAGGTCATTTGTTTACTCTTGAATATCGGCAAAAATTTAACATTTCCGCTACTTTGAGCTCAGTTTCAAGCCATTTCTAGTGCTAACACCAATCAAAATCATCTCTATTTCTGTAATATGTCTTCCATTCTATCAAATGAGACCAAGAAATCGCAAATAGAACTATAAAAAACATACGAAAAAACACTGCAAAGTCGCTGTTTTAATCGAAAAATCATGATTTCAGTTTTTTCTCTCATTATACACAGCGTGCTGCAGGATCTGTTTTATGTGGTGCACACATACCACATAGATGTATTCTGTCATATCTAGGCCCAAATGTACCACTCACAGTTTATCAGAGTGAGCTGAGCTCATGACGTAGATCTACGGTTTGGACCCTGAACGTAAAGCCGTAGATCTACGGGACGGACCCTCAAAGGGTTAAGGCCAGCAAAGGTTGGTTTGAGAGATTTAAGAAGCGTAGTGGCATACATAGTGTGATAAGGCATGGTGAGGCTGCCAGTTTGGACCACAAAGCAGCTGAAAAATATGTGCAGGAATTCAAGGAGTACATAGACAGTGAAGGACTGAAACCTGAACAAGTGTTTAATTGTGATGAAACAGGCCTGTTTTGGAAGAAAATGCCAAGCAGGACCTACATTACTCAGGAGGAAAAGGCACTCCCAGGACATAAGCCTATGAAAGACAGGCTTACTCTGTTGATGTGTTCCAATGCTAGTGGTGATTGCAAAGTGAAGCCTTTATTAGTGTATCACTCAGAAACTCCCAGAGCATTCAGGCAAAAGAATATCCTCAAGGCTAATTTGTGTGTGCTGTGGAGGGCAAACAGTAAGGCATGGGTCACTAGGGACTTTTTCTATGACTGGTTACACCAAGCATTTGCCCCCAATGTGAAAGATTACCTAACTGAAAAGAAATTAGACCTTAAGTGCCTCCTGGTGTTAGACAATGCCCCTGGTCATTCTACAGACGTGGCAGAGCGACTTTATGGGGACATGAGCTTCATTAAGGTGAAGTTTTTGCCTCCTAATACCACTCCTCTCCTGCAGCCCATGGACCAGCAGGTTATTGCAAACTTCAAAAAACTGTACACAAAAGCTGTGTTTGAAAGGTGCTTTGTAGTGACCTCAGAAACTCAATTGACTCTAAGAGAGTTTTGGAGAGATCACTTTAATAAGTAAGTAAGTAAGTTTATTCAGGTATACACAAATACAGTTACGTACATAGAATTATCATACATAGCAGCATATGTGTAGAGAACCTAGGATAACCCAAAAAAGTCAGACACAGTGACTTATTTCCATTGGGGTCCTTTTACTTTATAATATAAAGGTTTTAATATTTTCTTATTATTCTACAATGAAGATAACATCTTATTATCATACTAAAAAGACTATCTACTACACGAGGGTCATTAAGACTACAATACGAGGGTCATTACTAGGAATAAGGTAAAATTTACACGTATGTTAGCTAAAAAAATAGAAAATCATTCCCCTCCCTTTCTGTAGCTACATTCATCAGACATCTTTTGGCAGTCTTCTTGAACTGGTTCATGCTAAGACTGGCTTTGACATGTGCAGGCAGTCTGTTCCATTCCTTTATTGCTGTACAACAAAAGGTGTTTGAAACCTGGCCACTGACTGTGTAAACCTTATAGGTAAGGCTTGGGAGGGAGTGACTAAGAGGATCTTGAACTCTGCTTGGAAGAAACTGTGGCCAGAATGTGTAGACCAAAGAGATTTTGAAGGGTTTGAGGCTAACCCTGGGAATCCTATGCCAGTTGAGGAATCCATTGTGGCATTGGGAAAGTCCTTGGGGTTGGAGGTTAGTGGGGATGATGCAGAAGAGTTGGTGGAGGAGGACAATGAAGAACTAACCACTGATGAGCTGCTAGATCAACTTCAACAGCAAGAGGCTAGACCTGAGGAAACTGCTTCGGAGGAGGGGAGATAGAAATTGAAGAAGTTGCCTACTTCAAAGATTAAGGAAATGTGTGGAATGTGGCTTTAAGTGCGAACCTTTTTTGATGATAATCACCCTAACACAGCTATTGCAAGCCGTGCTGGTGACTATTACACTGACACTGTTGTGAAACACTTAGTCATAAAGGAACGAGAGGTACAGGCCACTATGGACAGATATGTTGTGCGACAGAAGTCCAGTGATTCTGAAGCTGGTCCTAGTGGCATTAAAAGAAGAAGGGAAGTAACCCCAGAAAAGGACTTGACACATCAAGTCATAATGGAAGGGGATTCCCCTTCTAAACACTAAGACTCTCTCCTCCTCCCATCCCATCAATCATCACCAGATCTTCAATAAAGGTAAGTGTCATGTAACTGTGCATGCCTTTTTCAGTTTGTGTGTATTAAAATTAATATTTCATGTGGTAAGAATTTTTTTTTCATACTTTGGCGTGTCTTGCACGGATTAATTTGATTTCCATTATTTCTTATGGGGAAAATTCATTCGCATAACGATAATTTCGCATAACAATGAGCTCTCAGGAACGGATTAATATTGTTATGCGGGGGTCCACTGTGTATATCTTCCATTCTATCAAATGAGACCAAAAAAACAAGAATACAACCATAAAAACCATACGAAAATACCGCTAAAGTGTGGCTAATTGCTGAGAAGTGAACTCCATTATTTATGCTCCGATTGGTTTCAGTTTTGGTGTACGTTAAGAAGCATCTTTCTACCATACATATCCCAAATTTCAATAAGATAGTCCAACAAACAAATGAGATACAATTCCCTATATCAAGAGCAAGAGCCCCTCATCAGCGTCAAGGAACCTCCCTTGAGGTCTGCTCGCTTATGGAAATTTCCCTCGTGTACGGAAGCAAAAAAATCAACCCATTGACTGCTCGTACAGTGGACCCCCGCTTTACGATGAGCTCCCAATGCGACCAATTATGTATGTGTATTTATGTAAGTGCGTTTGTACGTGTATGTTTGGGGGTCTGAAATGGACTAATCTAATTCACAATATTCCTTATGGGAACAAATTCGTTCAGTAATGGCACCTGAACATACTTCTGGAATGAAATAATACCGTAAGGCGGGGGTCCACTGTATTTGGAAAAACTCGCATGTGGATGCGCTTGCAAGTAGAGGTTCCACTGTATTAAATTTTTTTTTTTTTTCGTGAAATATACATTTACCTACAAAGAAAACAATGAGACATGCACAATAACTACATAAATACATGTATAAATAACAAAAAAAGGCACAATACCGTGACTGGAACGATACATAAATAACCCCCAAGTCGGACCGAAACGTCGTCGTAAGCTTCTCTCTTTTATGTGTGGGTTATTTGTGTATAAATACATGTATATGCTAAAATGACACTTACCTTTATTGAAGAGTATTGATGAATGATGAGACACTGTTTTTCTTGAACACACTGGGATTTTCAGAGTGATACATGAGTAAAGGCTTCACTTTGCATTCCCCACTAGCAGTACAACAAAACATGAGAGTTAGCCTGGCTTTCATAGGCTTGTGTCCTGGGAGTGCCTTTTCCTCCTGAGTAATGTAGGTCCTGTTTGGCATTTTCTTCCAGAACAGGCCTGTTTTTTCACAATTGAACACTTGTTGGGGTTGGAAATTTTCAGCTTTGCCATGCCTTATCACACTGTCTATGCCACTACAATTCTTAAATCTCTCAAAGCAACCTTTACTGGCCTTAAATTCACCAATATTAGCACTGGTTCCAGGCATTTTTTCCTGTTCACCTGGGTGTTAGTCGACTGGTGTGGGTCGCACCCTGTGTGACAAGATTTAGGACCCCAATGGAAATAAGTTAGACAGTCCTCAATGATGCACTGACTTTCTTGGGTTATCCTGGGTGGCTAACCCTCTGGGGTTAATTGTTTCTCGGTAATTGTTTCTCGTTAAGCCACACCAACAACACACACACTCTACATCTTCAAGTAGTACAGCTGATGGTGGTACAGCAGCAGCTGATGGTGGTACAGCAGCAGCTGACCGTGGCACAGCAGCAGCTGACAGTGGTGCAGCAACAGTTGACCATGGTACGATAGTATCTTGATAGTATTTCTCACCCTTCTTACCACAAGGTTGGCACTAGAAGCTTTCTTTGGGCCCATAGTGACTTACTTAGCAGTTACAAGCACTAAAAACATTGGAATAATACAAAATATATCACATGTATGCGTGAAACCGTCCACCCTGGCTTGTAAACAATGGCACACTAGCTGAAGGCAGGGCAGTTGAGACACGCTCAACCTAGACAGACAGGCGGACATGTTTGGGACGAATGTTGTTAGTTGAGTTTTTCATCATTGGTCGAGCCAAAATTTTTGCACTAAAACGCATCGTTAGGCAATTTTTTCGTTAGATGATGCTTTTGTTGGTTGAGGATCCACTGTACTTTAATTCAAGTATGTGCATGTTAACTATCAGTAAGTAACGTGTATATTTATCTTTTTCTTATATACAGTATAAACAAATTTTTATTCCAGTTATTACTGTATATGCATATTATAAACTTAACCCTTTGAGGGTCCGTGCTGTAGATCTACGGCTATACGTTTTGGCTCCAAACCATAGATCTACACCATGAGCTCAGCTCACTCTGATAAGCTGTGAGCGGTAAATTTGGGCCTAGATATGAGAGAATACATCTATGTGGTATGTGTGCACCACATAAAACAAATCCTGCAGCACACAGTGCATAATGAGAGAAAAAAAAAACTGAGACCGTAATTTTCGATTAACCCTTTGGGGGTCGACAGGTCCTCTCAGAGACTTGTTCTCAGGGTCGGCCAAATTTCAAAAAAAAAAAAAAAATTCTCATGAAAGGATAGAGAATCTTTTCCCGATCATAATGGCACCAAAAGTATGAAATTTGATGGAAAACTTATGGAATTATGCTCTCGCGAAGTTAGCGGTCTCGGCGATGTTTATGCATCGGCGATTTTGCCCACTTTGAGCCTTACTTTCGGCCAATTCCAGTGTACTAGTCGACAAAAATCATAACCATTTCGGTAAAACTCCATTTTTTCTATCGAATGAGTACAAGAAACCACCCATTTACCGATTTCAATTATCCAATAAAGTGGTCAGAATTTAGCAATTTTGCCAATTTCACACAAATTTCAAAAGATGCCAATTTCCGAATAGGGTCCAGAATAAACAAGAAAGACATTCCTGGCACTAAAATAACAAGATCTCTGTTCGTTAGTCACATGCCCAGGCCCCTCTTATATTTCTTTGGCTTTTCACTTTGAATTTTTATTCTTACAAGAAAAAATAAGATTTACTGTTATGCAGACTACTGCATTAGTGTAGAAATGGTATATATAATATCAGCGCACTTTTGAAAAAATATTAGACTCACCAGTTGATGTGTATTGGACGCTTGGCATGATGTGTTTACTTTTGAACTTTGGTAAAAATCGAACATTCTGCTACTTTGAGCTCAATTTCAAGATACTTTTCATTGTAAAACCAGTCAAAATCATCTCAATTTCAGTAATATGTCTTCGATTCTATAAAATGAGACCAAGAAAACTAGAATACAACCATAAATACTATACGAAAATACAGTGCAAAGTCGCTGTTTTAATCCAAAAAAATGGTCAGTTTTTTTTTCTCATTACGCACTGTGCTGCAGGATTTTTTTTTACACTGCGCACACTGACCACATAGACCCATTCTTACATATGTAGGCCTACCAGCTTTCTCTCACTAGATTTGAGGGCGCTAGAATTTAGGCGTACTAGTACGTCAAAAACCCTGGGTCGTAAGACGTACTAGTACATCCAAAACCCCCAAAGGGTTAAAACAGTGACTTTGAAGTGTTTTTTCATGTGTTTTTTATAGTTGTATTTGTGGTTTCTTGGTCTCGTTTGATAGAATGGAAGATATGGTTTTAGTAATGGAAATGGGTTGAAACTGATGTCAAAATAGCAGAAATGTTCAACTTTTGCCAATGTTCAAGAGTAAACAAATGATCCTACACGTCTAATACACACCATCTGGTGGGTCTAATGTATGTTCACGAATGTGGTGATATTATTTATACAATTATTACAGTATTGCATAACAGTAAATCTTAAATTTTTTGGTTTGAATAAAAATTCATTATGTGAATAAAAAATCAAAATGGAATTCATTTGTAAAGCTTGAAAATGTAACTAATGAACAGAGGAAATGTTAGTTTAGTGCCAGGAATGCCTGCATTGTTTATTCTGGACCCTATTTTGAAATTAGAATATTTTGAACTTTGCATTAAACTGGCCAAATTACCAATTTCCGATCACTTTATTTTGTAGTTGAAACAGTTGACTTGGCGATTTCTTGTGCTCAATTGATAGAATAGAAGTAATACTAATGAAATAGCTAAGAATTTGGTTGACTGGAGTAATATAATTGGCCTAAAATGGGAGTCAAAGTCGGCAAAATCGCCGATGCGTAAATATCACTGACACATCAAAACTCGCAAGAGCATAATTTTGTCAATTTTCCATCAAATTTCGTACTTTTTGTTTTATTACCTTCAGAAAAAGATTCTTTACCATTTCAAATAGCATTTCAAATACCATTTCAAAATAGCAAAATTATTTTTTTTAAATTCTTGGACACTGGTGCTCACTTTGAAATTTGGCCTTTGGACCCTGAAAGGGTTAAATTAAGACATATAAACAGTAATATAGGTTAAGCAAAAATTGTTTTGAGGAGGTTTTGTGTGCAAAGGGGCTTTAACCCTTTGACTGTTATGGCCGTATATACAGTGGTCCCTCAATAATCGTCCGGCCTGAAAGTCGTCCATTTCGGAAATAGTCATGTTATTTCGTCTTAACATTGGCTCGCAAGTGGTCCGTTAACTCGCTAATCATCTTTCGTCCTGGACGTGTACTCACGGCTCTGAGCACCTCGGCCTCCCTTCCCAACCAGTGTGCCATTGTTTACCAGTGAGCGACGGTCCCCTCAGGTGTTCATATGAAATATTTCATAATATTCCATTGATTTTAGTGCTTGCTCCTAGTACCAAGCCTTTGGTAAAGAAGGTGAGAAATACGATTGAATTTAAGAAAAGCTTCATTGAACAATATGAAAGTGGCGTACGTGTGGGCGAACTGGCCAGGATGTATAACAATACACCAATAAGGGTGCTAGTCAAGTTGTACAAGAAACCCCAATCAACCATCGCTACTATTGTGGGCACCAGAAAGACAATCAAGGAAACTGTTCTTGCCAAAGGGGGGTAAATATGCTGACAAAAATGAGATCACCAGTACTCGAAGATGTTGAGAAGTTATTATTGGTGTGGATAAGGCTTGGGAGGGAGTGACTACCAGGACTTCGAACTCTGCTTGGAGAAACTTGTGGCCAGGTTGTGTCCACAGGAGCGATTTTGAAGGAGTTTGAGGCGGCCCCTGATGAGCCTATGTCAGTTGTGAACTCTATTGTGGCATTGGGGAGTTCCATGGGGTTGGATGTGAGTTTGGAGGATGTGGAAGAGTTGGTGGAGGACCAGCTGTTGTTGCAAAGGGGGTAAAATGAAGAGCAAGTACCACTTGGGAGGGAGACTACCAGGCAAGAGCTTGGCCAGGTTGTGTCAACAGGAGCGATTTTGAAGGAGTTTGAGGCGGCCCCTGATGAGCCTATGTCAGTTGTGAACTCTATTGTGGCATTGGGGAGTTCCATGGGGTTGGATGTGAGTTGTGAGTTTGGAGGATGTGGAAGAGTTGGTGGAGGACCACAATGAAGAGCAAACCACTGAGGAGCTGCAAGAGCTTCAGCAGGAAGAGCAACAGATTGCAGCTCAGAATCTTGCTGCAGAGGACGAAGAGAGATGGAAGAAGGTGCCTTCTTCAGAAATTAAGGAGATTTTTGAAATGTGGGGTAGGATGGAAAGATTTATGGAGAAACATCACCCTGAGAAGGATGTAGCAAGCCATATTGGCAACTTGTACAGCGACAGAGTCTTGGCCCATTTTAGGGAAGTTTTAACCCGTAAACGGCCCAAGCAGATCTACGTTAACGTGTAGTGCTCCAAAAGTAGATCTACGTTTTTTTACATATTTTCAATTAAAACAAAAAAAAAAGTAGATCAAAGTTTTTTTACACATTTTCAAATGTAAAAAAACAAAAAGAAGATATACTTTTTTTACATTCTTTCAAATGTTGAAAAAACGTATATATACGTTTGGACCGTTTACGGGTTAAAGAGACGCCAGAAACAGTGCTCTCTGGACAGTTTTTTTTTGTGAGACAGGACTCCAGTGACTCTCAAGGTGGTCCTAGTGGCATTAAGAAACAGAGAAGAGAAGTAACCCCAGAAAAGCACTTGGTACCTGAGGTGTTGATGGAAGGGGATTCCCCTTCCAAACAGTATTTCAATCTCTCTCCTCCTCCAGTCTTCCATACACTAAGAAGAATCGCCAATAAAGGTAAGTGTTATGCTGTTAATGTTTCATTCATCATGTCCCATTGTATTGTTTATGTACTACATCTATATTTCACGTAAAAAAATTTTTTAATACTTCTGGGTGTCAGGGACGGACTAATTGTATTTACATTATTTCTTATGGGGAAAATTGATTCGAAAATCGTCTATTTTGATAATACTGTAGTCCCACTTCCAGGAACGGATTAAGGATGATAATTGAGGGACCACTGTATACATCTTACGAGCCAGTGTTTTGGACGTATATATACTCAATAATTCTAGGCTTCAAATCGAGCAGGAGAAAGCTGGTAGGAACACATGTGAGAGAATGGGTCTGTGTGGTCAGTGTGCACCACATAAACAAAATCCTGCAGCACGCGGTGCATAATGAGAAAAAAAAGCTGACTTTTTTTTTATTAAAACGCCGACTTTGAGGTGTATTTTCGTATAGTATTTATCTTTGTATTCTCATTTTCATGGTCTCACATGATAAAATGGAAAACATAGTGCAGAAATAGAGATGATTTTGATTAGTTTCACAATGAAAACGACCTTGAAATTGAGCTCAAAGTAACGGAAATGTTCAATTTTTACCAATGTTCAAGAGTAAGCAAATCACACCACACGTCCAATACACGTCAACTGGGGAGTCTGATATTCTTTCACTAGTGCACTGATATTATTTATACCATTTTTACAATTATGCAGTAGTCTGCATAACAGTAAATTTTGTATTTTTTTTTTATGAATAAAAAATCAAAATAGAAAGCAATAGTAATATAAGAGGGGCCTAGAGACGTGACTAATGAACAGAGGATATGTTATTTTAGTGCCAAGAATGTCTACATTGTTTATTCTGGACCCTATTTTGAAATTGGCATCTTTTTTAATTTGCATGAAATTGGCCAAATTGCCAATTTCTGACCACTTTATTGGGTAGTTCAAATCTGTAAATGGGCGGTTTCTTGTACTCAATTGATAGAAAAAATGGAGTTCTAAAGAAATAGCTATGAGTTTGGTCAACTGGAACAACGGAATTGGCCATAAACAGGGCTCAAAGTCAGTGAAATTGCCGATGCATATATGTCGCCGAGACCGCTAACTTCGCGGTAGTGTAATTCCATGAGTTTTTGACCAAGTTTCGTACTTTTGGTGACATTACCATCAGGAAAAGATGCTCTATCATTTCATATTTTTTTTTTTTTTTCTCAAAAATTTTGCAACATAGAATGACAGTTGCAGAAAGGGGCTTACGACAGTCAGAGGGGTAACTTCCAGCAAACGTATGTGAATTTGTTAAATAAGAGTGAGTGGGGGCAAGTGGGTTTTGATGACGTGCTGTTGGAGTGTGAGCAAAGCAACATTTATGAAGGGATTCATGGAAATTTGTTAGCTGAGCTTGAGTCCTGGAGGTGGGAAGTACAGTGCATGTGCTCTGAAGGAGGGGTGGAGATATGTTGCAGTTTTTGAACTGTAGTGTCAACATGCCTCTGGCAAGACAGTGATAGAGTAAGTGGTGATGAAAGTGTTTCTTTGTTTTTGGGTCACCCTGCCTCGGTGGGAAGCAGTCAGTGGGTTAATAAAAAATAAAGCTTTACAGTTTTTGGTATTTTCTCATCATGTAAGTTATCTATTAAGAGTTAGTTTAAATTTGTTTTGCTTTATTTTGCTTTGGATGTTCTAATGTTTGAGTTGTATTAATTTATTGCCAAGAGTGCTGAGTGGTCAACTAGGTCAGAGCAGTCTTTGAATCTCAGACCTCAACTAATTTGTTAAGAGTACTGGAGCTTATTGTCCCCCACATTCTGTTTTCAGATCAGGCCTTCCAAATTGGAAAAGGAAATGTTGTGGGGGGATTAAAACTACAGTGGAACCTCGGGTTACGAAAGCCCCACCATGCGAATTTTTCAGGATGTGAACTGTCGTTCGGTCAATTTTTTGCTTCAGGATACAAGAGAAATTTCAGGATGCGAACTTCCTCTTCAAGGGAGGTTCCTTAAATAAATAAATAAATAAAATATATATTTCTTTGCAAAGGTTACAATGTGTGTTTAACCCTTAAACTGTCCAAACGTAGATCTACGTTTTTTTCAACTTTTGAAAGTATGTAAAAAAAACAGATCTTTTTTTTTTTTTTTACATTTGAAAACGTGTAAATAAAACTCTGATGTACTTTTTTTTTGTTATACATATATAAAAATATGTAAAATAATGTAGATCTACTTTTGGAGCACTACATATGTGAACGTAAATTTGTTTGGACAGTTTAACCCTTTGAGGGTCGATAGGCCCTCTCCGAGACTCGTTCTCAGGGTCGGCCAAATTTAAAAAAAAAAAATAATTTTTTCTTATGAAAAGATAGAGAATCTTTTCCAGATTATAATGACACCAAAAATATGAAATTTGATGGAAAACTTACGGAATTATGCTCTCGCGAAGTTAGCGGTCTCGGCGATGTTTACAGATCGGTGATTTTGCCCACTTTGAGCCCCATTTTCGGCCAGTTCCACTGTACTAGTCGACAAAAAACATGAATATTTCGCTAGAACTCCATTTTTTTTATTGAATGAGTGCAAGAAACCACCCATTTACCAATTTCAACTATCCAGTACAGTGGTCAGAATTTAGCAATTTTGCCAATTTCACACAAATTTCAAAAGATGCCAATTTCCAAATAGAGTCCAGAACAAACAAGAAATACATTCCTGGCACTAAAATGACATTTCCTCTGTTTATTAGTCACGTCTCAAGGCCCCTCTTACATTCTTTTGCTTTCCACTTTGAATTTTTATTCTCACATAAAATAGAAGATTTACTGTTATGCAGACTACTGCATTAGTGTAAAAAATGGTATGAATCATATTGGCGCACTTGCAAAAGAATATTAGACTCACCAGTTGATGTGTATTGGATGCTTGGCATGATTTGTTTACTTTTAAACTTTGGTAAAAATCGAACATTTCTGCTACTTTGAGCTCAATTTCAAGGTACTTTTCATTGTAAAACCAGTCAAAATCATCTCAATTTCTATGATATGCCTTCCATTCTATAAAATGAGACCAAGAAAACTAGAATACATCAATAAATACCATACGAAAATACAGTGCAAAGTCGCTGTTTTATTCCCCAAAAATGGTCAAAGTTTTTTTTTTCTCATTATGCACTGTGTGCTGCAGGATTTTTTTTATACCGTGCACACTGACCACATAGACCCATTCTTTCATAATGGAGGCCTACCAGCTTTCTCCCACTAGATTTGAGGGTGCTAGAATTTAGGCGTACTAGTACGTCAAAAACCCTGGGTCGTAAGCCGTACTAGTACGTCCGAAACCCTCAAAGGGTTAAGGGTTAAATATCATAATATGACTGGAGCAGAGAAAGCCACTATCATGCCGAGGCATTTTGGGCAGAAATGCCTACTTAATACTACTTAACGAAGTTGATCTATCAGCTCATCAGTGGTTAGTTCTTCATTGTCCTCCTCCACCAACTCTTCCACATCCTCCCCACTAACCTCCAACCCCAAGGACTTTCCCAATGCCACAATGGATTCCTCAACTGGCACAGGATTCTCAGGGTTAGCCTCAAACCCTTCAAAATCCCTTTTGTCTACACATTCTGGCCACAGTTTCTTCCAAGCAGAGTTCAAGGTCCTCTTAGTCACTTCCTCCCAAGCCTTACCTATAAGGTTTACACAATTGAGGATATTAAAGTGATCTCTCCAAAACTCTCTTAGAGTCAGTTGAGTTTCTGAGGTCATTACAAAGCACCTTTCAAACAGAGCTTTTGTGTACAGTTTTTTGAAGTTTGCAATAACCTGCTGGTCCATGGGCTGCAGGAGAGGAGTGGTATTAGGAGGCAAGAACTTCACCTTAATGAAGCTCATGTCCCCATAAAGTCGCTCTGCCACGTCTGTAGGATGACCAGGGGCATTGTCTAACACCAGGAGGCACTTATGTTCTAATTTCTTTTCAGTTAGGTAATTTTTCACATTGGGGGCAAATGCATGGTGTAACCAGTTATAGAAAAATTCCCTAGTGACCCATGCCTTACTGTTTGCCCTCCACAGCACACACAAATTATCCTTGAGGACATTCTTTTGCCTGAACGCTCTGGGAGTTTCAGAGTGATACACTAATAAAGGCTTCACTTTGCAATCACCAGTAGCATTGGCACACATCAACAAAGTAAGCCTGTCTTTCATAGGCTTATGTCCTGGGAGTGCCTTTTCTTCCTGAGTAATGTAGGTCCTGCTTGGCATTTTCTTCCAGAACAGGCCTGTTTCATCACAATTAAACACTTGTTCAGGTTTCAGTCCTTCAGTTTCTATGTACTCCTTGAATTCCTGCACATATTTTTCAGCCGCTTTGTGGTCCGAACTGGCAGCCTCACCATGCCTTATCACACTATGGATGCCACTACGCTTCTTAAATCTCTCAAACCAACCTTTGCTGGCCTTAAATTCACTCACATCATCACTAGTTGCAGGCATTTTTTTAATTAAATCCTCATGCAACTTCCTAGCCTTTTCACATATGATCGCTTGAGAGATGCTATCTCCTGCTATCTGTTTTTCATTTATCCACACCAATAAGAGTCTCTCAACATCTTCCATCACTTGCGATCTTTGTTTCGAAAACACAGTTGAACCTTTGGCAAGAACAGCTTCCTTGATTGTCTTTCTGGTGCCCACAATAGTAGCGATGGTTGATTGGGGTTTCTTGTACAGCTTGACTAGGTCGGCTATACGCACTCCACTTTCATACTTATCAATTATCTCTTTCTTCATCTCTATAGTAATTCTTACCCTTTGAGGTGTAGGGTTGGCACTAGAAGCTTTCTTGGGGCCCATGGTCACTTATTTTCCAGAAACAGCACCGAAAATACTGTAATAATACGAAATATTCCGAGTGTATGCTTGGATGTTACCGCGGAGGCTGGCTGGTAAACAATGGGACGGGGCGGCACATGTGAGGCTGGCTGAGGGCACATTGGACGCGTCTCGGACGAAAATCGGTAAGCGGGTTTTTAATCGGTATGCGCGGCAAAAATTTTGCGATAAAAGTAATCGGTATGCGGAAAAATCGCTATGTGATGCCATCGTTATGCGGGGGTCCACTGTAGTTACTAATGTTTTGCTGATGGTGGTGCCAGCTACTGGCAGCCTTTTGAAGTTTCTCATTACTGTTATTATTATTATTATTATTACTAATATATTGTATTATTATAATAATTATTATTTTTATTAGTAATAGTAGTAGTAGTAGTACGTACATACGTACGTATGTGGTGAGGGGCTCTTGATCTAGGGAATTTGATCTGTGCTCCAGGTCCCTAAATTAATAATACATGTAATAATAATTATTATTATACTTATATACTAATAGTAATGATAATACATAATAATAATGTATAATATAATAATATAATAGTATATAATAATAAAATATAATAATGTAATATATAATAGTACGTACAATAATAATTATAATTATAATAGTACAGTACATGTATGTACGTACTGCGTTTAATTTAGTTTGACAACACCACTACCAGTCAGCAGTGTCAATCAAAACAATGGTCACCAGTGCACATGAGCTTACGGAGTTACCCTCGCGGTGCAAGGAATTCTCGTGATTTCCTTACGTTTTGTGCAGTTAATTTGCCAAATTTCTTTTTTCTGACCATGGGCCCTAAGAAAGCAAGTGCAATGGACAGTGCCAAGAAGAAAAAGAGGATGATTTGCATGGAATTAAAGCAAGAAATGATTAATAAGCACAGACTGGGTACGAGGGTTGAGGACTTAGCGAGTTGAGTACAAGCGTAGCCTCTCTACTGTATGTACAATACTAAAGCAGAAGGAGACTATAAAGGCTATAGCGCCAGCAAAGGGCGTTACAGTAATTTCTAAGTGGTGGACCTCTGTCAATGAAAAGATGTAAAGCTGCTGTTGACATGGTTGACGGAGAAACAGCTCACAGGAGATACGTAGTGTAGTGAAATAAACATAAAAATCAATCAGTCAATCAATCAAGTTTATTCTCTATAAGGATTACAATGTGGGGTTTACAGATTTTGGCTATTGTGTGGTTTACATGTAATAAAATACTAATTACAGAGGGGGGCCACTAGGACACCTAGCATGGCTAGGCATTTCAGGCAAACTTAGATTAATTCTTAACCCCAAATTATTACAAATTATGGAGTAAGTTGACTAAATACTAGTTTGTGAGTTTAGCAGTGTGAATGCTTTTGTTTTGGCACCATACATAGTTTCTGTATTGGAGTATCGCAGGCAAACCTATGACTAGTTAGGAATCATTATTTTAAGATTAAGATTCATATTTCTGTGCTTATAGTCAAATAGGTGAGCGAGTGAGTGTAAGTGTGAACCACCAGGTGGTTTTTATGTAGTTAGTTGACGGGGTGTATCAGGGAGATGAGATGTTTTCTAACGGTAGTTTTGAAGGTGATGAATGTGTCTGCAGTTCTAGAGTTTTCAGGTAGGGTGTTCTAGATTTTAGGGCCTTTGACATACATTGAATTTTTGTAAAGGTTTAGTCGGACATGGGGAATGTGGTAGAGATGTTTGTGTCTGGTGTTATGCCTATGGGTCTTGTCACAACTATCAAGAAAGCATTTTATGTCAAGGTTAATGTTGGAATTTAAGGTCCTGTAGATGTAGATTGCACAGTAGTAAGTGTGGATGTTTTGAACAGGGAGTAAGTTTAGATCTATGAAGAGTGAGGGAGTGTGTTGCCAGGGATGGAATTTAGAGATTATTCTTACTGCGGCTTTTTGTTGGGTTATTATTGGCTTTAGGTGTGTTGCTGCAGTTGATCCCCAAACACAAATAGCATAGGTGAGGTATGGATAAATGAGTGAATGGTATAGTGTGAGAAGGGCATTTTGCGGCACATAGTATCGTATCTTAGAGAGGATCCCAACTGTTTTGGATACTTTTTTTGTTATGTGTTGGATATGGGTGCTGAAATTCAGGTTGTTGTCAAGGTATAGGCCTAGGAATTTGCCCTCATTATGTCTGGCAATTAGAGTGTTGTCGATCTTAATGTTAAGTTGAGTAACATCTGCTCTGCTACCAAACATAATATAGTAGGTTTTGTCAGTGTTAAGTGTAAGTTTATTGGCTGTCATCAAAGTCGATATTTTGAGCAGCTCCTCTTTAACAGTGGTGTTGAGGGTGGCAAGATTAGGGTGAGAGATGACATAAGTCGTGTCATCAGCAAAGAGAATGAGTTTCAGGCGTTGGGTTACGTTTGGAAGATCATTGATGTAAATGAGGAAGAGCAGGGGTCCAAGGACACTTCCCTGCGGAATTCCAGTATTAAGTGGCCGTGTTGATGATGCTGTGTCTTTAATGGTGACATACTGATACCTATTAGTAAGGTAGGATTTGAAATATGCAAGCGCATGGCCTCTTATACCATAATGGTCAAGTTTGTGGAGTAGGATGCCATGGTCTACTGTGTCAAAAGCTTTTCTTAGGTCAATAAAAATTCCTAGCGGATATTCCTTATGTTCCAATGCTGTGTAAAGCAGATCTAGCATTTTTACAATTGCATCATTAGTGCTTTTATTTTTCCTTAATCCAAATTGGCAGGGATTGAGTATGTTTTGTGCCGTTATAAATGAATATAGTCTCCTGGGCACGAGTTTCTCGAAGATTTTGGATAGCATGGTAAGTTTGATATTGGCCTATAGTTGTTTACATCTGTAGGGCCACCACCTTTATGTATTGGTGTAACCCTTGCTGTCTTGAGTAGTTTCGGGAAGGTGCTAGTTTCTAGTGACTTGTTAAAAAGTACAATGGAACCTCAAAAATCGAACTTAATCCGTTCCAGGAGCTAGTTCTAAATTCGAAAAGTCTGAAATTCGAAGCAATATTTCCCGTAAGAAATAATGGAAATACAATTAATCCGTTCCAGAAACCCAAAAATATTCACACAAAAAATACATTTTATAGAGATTAATTACAGTTTTACATATGACAAATACTATAGTTTTTAATTATGTATACCTGGAGTTTACCTGGAGAGAGTTCCGGGGGTCAACGCCCCCGCGGCCCGGTCTGAGACCAGGCCTCCTGGTGGATCAGAGCCTGATCAACCAGGCTGTTGCTGCTGGCTGCACGCAAACCAACATACGAGCCACAGCCCGGCTGATCCGGAACTGACTTTAGGTGCTTGTCCAGTGCCAGCTTGAAGACTGCCAGGGGTCTGTTGGTAATCCCCCTTATGTGTGCTGGGAGGCAGTTGAACAGTCTCGGGCCCCTGACACTTATTGTATGGTCTCTTAACGTGCTAGTGACACCCCTGCTTTTCATTGGGGGGATGGTGCATCGTCTGCCAAGTCTTTTGCTTTCGTAGTGGGTGATTTTCGTGTGCAAGTTCGGTACTAGTCCCTCTAGGATTTTCCAGGTGTATATAATCATGTATCTCTCCCTCCTGCGTTCCAGGGAATACAGGTTTAGGAACCTCAAGCGCTCCCAATAATTGAGGTGTTTTATCTCCGTTATGCGCGCCGTGAAAGTTCTCTGTACATTTTCTAGGTCGGCAATTTCACCTGCCTTGAAAGGTGCTGTTAGTGTGCAGCAATATTCCAGCCTAGATAGAACAAGTGACCTGAAGAGTGTCATCATGGGCTTGGCCTCCCTAGTTTTGAAGGTTCTCATTATCCATCTTGTCATTTTTCTAGCAGATGCGATTGATACAATGTTATGGTCCTTGAAGGTGAGATCCTCCGACATGATCACTCCCAGGTCTTTGACGTTGGTGTTTCGCTCTATTTTGTGACCAGAATTTGTTTTGTACTCTGATGAAGATTTAATTTCCTCATGTTTACCATATCTGAGTAATTGAAATTTCTCATCGTTGAACTTCATATTGTTTTCTGCAGCCCACTGAAAGATTTGGTTGATGTCTGCCTGGAGCTTTGCAGTGTCTGCAATGGAAGACACTGTCATGCAGATTCGGGTGTCATCTGCAAAGGAAGACACGGTGCTGTGGCTGACATCCTTGTCTATGTCGGATATAAGGATGAGGAACAAGATGGGAGCGAGTACTGTGCCTTGTGGAACAGAGCTTTTCACCGTAGCTGCCTCGGACTTTACTCTGTTGACGACTACTCTCTGTGTTCTGTTAGTGAGGAAATTATAGATCCATCGACCGACTTTTCCTGTTATTCCTTTAGCACGCATTTTGTGCGCTATTACGCCATGGTCACACTTGTCGAAGGCTTTTGCAAAGTCTGTATATATTACATCTGCATTCTTTTTGTCTTCTAGTGCATTTAGGACCTTGTCGTAGTGGTCCAATAGTTGAGACAGACAGGAGCGACCTGTTCTAAACCCATGTTGCAGTGGGTTGTGTAACTGATGGGTTTCTAGATGCGTGGTGATCTTGCTTCGTAGGACCCTTTCAAAGATTTTTATGATATGGGATGTTAGTGCTATTGGTCTGTAGTTCTTTGCTGTTGCTTTACTGCCCCCTTTGTGGAGTGGGGCTATGTCTGTTGTTTTTAGTAACTGTGGGAAGACCCCCGTGTCCATGCTCCCTCTCCATAGGATGGAAAAGGCTCGTGATAGGGGCTTCTTGCAGTTCTTGATGAA
Organism: Cherax quadricarinatus; assembly: GCF_038502225.1. NCBI lineage: Eukaryota > Metazoa > Arthropoda > Malacostraca > Decapoda > Parastacidae > Cherax > Cherax quadricarinatus. Next base: position 39,637,472 of record NC_091314.1, on the reverse strand, counting down.
CACAGAGTTCCATGAGTCTGGCCCTGGGGCAGAGTGCATGGGCATGTCATTTATCGCCTGTTCGAAGTCATTTGGCGTCAGGATAACATCGGATAGGCTTGTGTTAATCAAATTTTGTGGCTCTCTCATAAAAAATTCATTTTGATCTTCAACTCTCAGTCTGGTTAGCGGCTTGCTAAAAACTGAGTCATATTGGGACTTGAGTAGCTCACTCATTTCCTTGTTGTCATCTGTGTAGGACCCATCTTGTTTAAGTAGGGGCCCAATACTGGACGTTGTTCTCGATTTTGATTTGGCATAGGAGAAGAAATACTTTGGGTTTCTTTCGATTTCATTTATGGCTTTTAGTTCTTCCTGCGATTCCTGACTCCTAAAGGATTCTTTTAGCTTAAGTTCGATGCTTGCTATTTCTCTGACCAGTGTCTCCCTACGCATTTCAGATATATTGACCTCTTTTAGCCGCTCTGTTATTCTTTTCCGTCGCCTGTAAAGGGAGCGCCTGTCTCTTTCTGTTTTACATCTACTCCTCCTTTTTCTTAGAGGAATAAGCCTTGTGCATACATCGAGTGCTACCGAGTTAATCTGTTCTAGGCATAAGTTGGGGTCTGTGTTGCTTAGTATATCTTCCCAGCTTATATCGGTTAGGACTTGGTTTACTTGGTCCCACTTTATGTTTTTGTTATTGAAGTTGAATTTGGTGAATGCTCCCTCGTGACTAATCTCATTATGTCGGTCTGGGGCTCCGCGCATACATGACTGAACCTCAATTATGTTGTGATCTGAGTATATTGTTTTTGATATGGTGATATTTCTTATCAGATCATCATTGTTAGTGAAGATGAGGTCTAGTGTATTCTCCAGTCTAGTAGGCTCTATTATTTGCTGGTTTAAATTGAATTTTGTGCAGAGATTTAAAAGCTCGTGTGAGTGTGAGTTTTCATCAGAGCTGCCTCCTGGTGTTATTACTGCAACAATAGTAATACATATATAATAACATTTTTACTTACCTTTATTGAAGATTGGTGATGGCATCTGGAAGATAGGGAGGAGAGAGGGAGTTGAGGTTAGTGTTTGGAAGGAGAACCCCCCTCCATGAAGACTTCAGGTAAAGCCCTCTCTGGGGTTACTTCCCTTCTCTGTCTTTTACACATACACAAATAACAAAAAAGGCACAATACCGTGACTGGAACGATACACAAATAACCCGCACATAAAAGAGAGAAGCTTACGACGACGTTTCGGTCCGACTTGGACCATTGACAAAGTCTTTTAACCCGTAAACGGTCCAAACGTGTATATACTTTTTTCAGCATTTGAAAGTATGTAAAGAAAGTAGATCTTCTTTTTGTTTTTTTACATTTGAAAATGTGTAAAAAACTTTGATCTACTTTTTTATATATATATATATATATATATATGAAAAAACGTAAAAAAAACGTAATTTACTTTTGTAGCACTACACATGTGAACGTAGATCTGCTTGGACCGTTTACGGGTTAATACCACTAGGACCAGCTTGAGAGTCACTGGACCCCTGTCTCACAAAATAACTGTCCACAGTCCTTTGTTTCTGGCACCTCCTTAACATTTCCCTAAAATGGGACATTAGCACAGAACAAAAGAGTAAGCCTGTCTTTCATAGGCTTGTGTCCTGGCAGTGCCTTTTCCTCCTGTGTGATGAAGGTCCTTTTTGGCATTTTCTTCCAAAACAAGCCTGTTTCGTCACAAACGCTTGTTCAAGTTTGAATTCTTCACTGTCTATGTACCACTTAAACTCCTGTACAAACTTCTCAGCTGCCTGTTTGTCTGAACTGGCTGCCTCACCATGTCTTACAACATTGTGTATGCCACTATGCTTCTTAAATCTGTCAAACCAGCCTCTGCTGGCCTTAAATTCACTATCAGCACTGGTTCCAGGAGTTTTCTGTACCAGATCGGCATGCAACTTCCTTGCCTTTTCGCAAATATTCGTCTCTGAAACACCATCACCTGCAATCTCTTTATCCTTGATCCACACCAGCAACAACTTCTCAACCTCTTAACTATTTGTGGTCTTTTTTTGGTTTGCATATTAACACCTTTCGCAACATCAGCTTCCTTGATTTGTTCTTTCTTTGACAGGATAGAACCGATGGTCGACTTGTTTTTCCCATACATCCTGGCAAGCTCAACAAGTCTCACACCACTCTCATACTTCTGTATTATTTCCTTCTTCACATCTATGGTGTTTCTCACTTTCTTTACCACAGGGGTACCACTAGCAAGTTTCTTTAGGCCCACAGCAGCTTATTTCACAGTCCCTCAAGCACTAAACACAACAAAATAATCGTAAAATGCGTTAATGAGAGCGCAGGTTAGTGTTCACTCAAGCATAAACAAAGCTAGACTGCTCATGGCGCCTGCATAGGGATGCGGACAGAGCGGGCGGCAGACAGGTCCCATACCCGGCGGTCCGAAAATAGGGGCACGTTCGATAATAGGGACACAGTTTGTCCGAAAAAATGGTCCTATTTTCGAAAGGTTCGATATGTGATACGTTCGATTTTTGAGGTTCCACTGTAATGAAATAGCATGTGAAAGGACATGGGCCACTTGCTTGTACAATAATGGTGGGGCACGAGATGATTCCCCCGAGTTATTTTTAAGTGACTTTATAATTTCGGTGACTTCGGTGGGCTCAGTTGGTACAAGATAGAAGGAATTTGGGAAATTCCCATTTAGGTAGTCCCCGGCATGGGTGTTGGTATGTGGGATTTTACTGGCAAGATTAGATCCTGTGGTTGAAAAGAAGTCGTTTATCTTGTTAGCTGTATCACTGGGATGCAGTGGTGTTTCATTAGGTTTAGTTAGGACAATATTCTTGGTTTTTTTCAGTTTGTGGGCGCCCAGAATCTGGGAGTGTGTTTTCCAGGTCTTTTTTTATATCTCCTCTTGTGTCAGTGAATCTGCTGGAGTAGTACAGTTGTTTGGCTTTCTTTATTACTCTGGTGAGAACTGATGAATAGTGTTTAAGAATATCTTTGTGTATTAAGCCCTGTCTACATTGCTTTTCATATTGGTGTTTCTTATCAATGGATTTCAGAATGCTGCTGGTTAGCCATGGGCAACCGAGCCGTTTCTTTGTGATCTGTTTCGTTTTTATAGGACAATGTTTGTTGTATAGTCTAAGTAATTTGTTAAGAAAAGTGCCTGTCCAATTGTCAATACCATTGGCCTTGGAGAATTCTGTAGGCCAGTCAACAGTCTCTAGGTCTGCTGTGAACTTCCTTATTGAGGCCTCATCATGGAGTCTAAATGATACTTTGTTGTATTCCAGTGGTGGTTTACTAATGTTTGTTAAGAGGAAGGTAGGGTAGTGGTCTGTAGTGCTGTCTGTGATTATCCCTGATTTAAGGGGGCTAGTATATTGGTCCATATGTGGTCTCTTATGGTTGCACTTGTCTCAGTGAGCCTGGTTGGTTTAGTTATTGTTGGTATGAGAAGTGTGTTGTTCATATTGTTGATGAAATCAGTTACAGGCTGATCATCTAGTAGGCCAAGGTTGATATTGAAGTCTCCAGCTAAGAGAAGGTGGTGCTTGTTCATTTGTCTGTTTGTTAATAGTGCCTTTAATTTCTCACTGAAATTTGGGATATTTGTGTGGTGTATCCGGTAAATGGCACCAATTGTTATAGGCGTCTTAAGGTTTTTTACAGTAAAATTAGCAAAAATGTATTCCCCATATTCGTCACTAAAGCAAGTGGTACTAATACAAAATAGTTGGTTAGAGTAATAGATTGCAATACCACCCCCAACTTGGTATAGTCTGCAGTTGTGGATTGCTGTGTATCCTGGTAGAGGGTAGATATCTATTGTGTCCTGCTTAAAATTGTACATAACAGTTCTTAAGATTATTATTATAATTATAATCAAAGGGGAAGCACTAAACCCATAGGATTATACAGTGCCTGGGGGGGGGAGATATTCAGGCTTAATTTGGGGAACTGGAACACAGATCCAATTCCCTAAATCAAGAGCCCCTCATCATCATCAAGGAGCCTTCCTTGAGGGGCAGCTCTTAAGAAAAGTGTGAACTCCTGACACCAGATCTAATTCAGTTAGCTTCACAAACTCCGTTTTCTCTTAAAACATCTCTTGACGTTTTCATAGCGAGAATGCGTGACCACTCCTGACCACAATCCTCCTCCCTCCGCCGTCCATGTAATGACATATTTTATTCTAGAGTGTATATCAGGTTTCTATGTTATTTATATTGTTTATTATGTCATATTAGATGAATTTTGACAGATAAATAAGCCGTAGAATTGATATTAGGGTTATTTTGTCATGCCTCCCGAGAGCAGGAATTCAGCTGGAACAAATTACTAATTGCATTTCAATTAATTTAAATGAGGAAAACTGACCCAGCATACGAACAAATCAGGATACAAACAAGTCCACGGAATGGATTAAATTCGTAACCCGAGGTTGCACCGTGTTGAAAAAAATAGTGTTCATCCTGAATGTAAGTAGGAGGTTGTAAGAATTGTCTCTCATCTTGCATGTTCATGAGACAAGAAAACACTAGCAGTCCCTCTGCTAGAATGCACAACGTCTAAAACGCTTCTGTTTTACACTTGTATGACAGTACAATATTATTTTCTTGGATTGTTGATGTCTACCAACCAGTACAAGGATTGCTTTCAGTATGCTTAATATAAGTTAGGAATTTGGATAAGTTTGCAAATTGTAGGGATGCATAAAATTTTGTGCAATTCACAATGATAATTTTACTGAAGAGGAAGACAACTCTGTAAGTTTTATTGAAGGTTCACTGGTATACTTGCTAGTAAATCAGCAGCACAACACTCCTGCACCTGTTTTCATTAGTAAATTTGAAGGCGATTGTACATGAATTAAGAATTTTATTGTGTATGCCTGTCTAGCCTGGGCCATTAGGCCTACTACAGTGCTCTATTATTGTGTCCTTTTTTATGCTTATTTTATGTGAGTAAAACAGCTTGTGAGCAGTGAATATATACACACTGTGAAATACAGTATCTGGTGTTCTCTGTTAATGTAATAACATATACTATATGTGTGTAAATATTACATACACTTTGAAGTGTTGTGCATTTGATTGTAATATGTAATAGTACCGTATGCATTAACAAATCTCAGCAATTATTGACATTGACTTTATTTTTCTTAACCATATTCAGGAATATTTTATTACCTTTTCTTTTCAGCACTGGTAACATTGGCATTTTCTGCCTCAATAGGGCTAATGTTCCTGATTCTGGCATGTGCCTTGCCAGAGTACAAGTATGTATTTTCTCTGGTATTCTCTCAAAATCTAAAAAAAAATAGAATGACATGAATGTTAAAATTTGCTAACCTTTTAAAAATTTTGAAGGGAAAATTTCTGTGGGATGTTCTATTTTTTCTCTACTTTTTAATTGTGGTATACCTGGGGAAATACTGTTTGAGGAAGAATTTTGAAAGATAGTTTTTGTTTTTACAGATTGAAGGGGTGTTATTTATCTGTGTAAAAAAAACTGTTGGGTAATAACTTATGATTTTTAGGGTGTTGAAGTTGGCAAAAAAAATAATCACTCATCAACAACTGCAGTGTAAATGAATTGACTGTATATACATTTAACAATTTATTGATTACAAATTATTCACTGTATTTTTTCTTTTTTTTTTTATTCCAGTGTCTAACTCTAACACTATAGATGTTTTTCTAGGTGCTTTGATATTTGAAACACAGGGAGATGCATTGCCCACTGTAGCCTCACTAGAAATATACAATATAATTTGGTATTTTTTTTATAGGAGTTAGGAAGAACCAGTTGTGAATGTGGGGGAGGTGCATGGGGCAGTGAGTAAAATGAAAACAGGTAAATCAGCTGGGGTTGATAGGATAAAGATACAAATGTTAAAGGCAGGTGGGGATATAGTTTTGGAGTGGTTAGTGTTTTTATTTAACCCTTTGAGGGTTGAGACCCCTGATCCTAAACTCGTTCCCAGGGTCGAGAAATATTCAAATTAAAACAAATTATTTTTTCTTATGAAATGATAATGTTTTTGTGAGTGTTATAGGCCAAAAAAAATTTTTTTTTGCGATCAATACTTACTGAGATATGGAGGCGTGAAGTTGACAAAGTGAACCGTCGCTTATGACAACATCGCCGACTGCCGGTCATGTGGTAATTGTTTATTTATTTATTTTCTACTTTTTTCTCTTATATTTTAACATTTTATTTTTTCAAGTAACTTATGGCCTGTGAGACCAATATAAGCCATATTTTGTATATATTCACTCGTTGTATGCTGCACAATAACTGCACAAACATTAGTGTCATTATATTGTTTACACAAACCAATAATAGAAAATGTTGTTTTCGAGTAATCTATTAAGTTTAGACTGCCCATAATGCCAAGCCATGATAGTGGCTCTCTTTGCACTATAAATCGTAAACCCTCACTGTAAACTACCTATGTAAATATACTTCCTACAATATGTCAACCACATTGTAAACTTGCAAGGAAATAAACAATTTGAATTTGAATGTATGTACACTATATATAGAGTCACTGGACATGTTCGTAGAAATTCTGCAGCTTGTGGAACTCTTTGAAGTACGTTGTCATACACAGTGCTGTTTTACACTCCTCACACGCAAAACGAGTGTCTCTGCATTTTTTTTTTTTCTTCTTTTTTTAAATGTGCACAGACAAAACGCCTCTTCTGAGCAGTTTTCTTCAAAGTAGTAGCAGGCACTTGTATCGGGTAGTGATCATCAGGCCCCAGACAAGAAGGTAGTTGTTGATCAGTTCGCAGGCAGTGTCCTATTGCAGGTGTTGTTACTTGGTACTTGAATAATATTTGTCTGTTGACAGACAAACAAAATTGACCATATGGTGGTTTGTTTCTGGTCTTCAACTTATACATATTATAAGCATTGAGCATAGAAATGTTCACAAGATGAAAAAAGTTTTATGTACCACTTATAACGCTTGCAAATACAATCAGCAAACCCAATTTGCATGTCACATTTGTCCACTTAACTGAACACATATTGAGGGTGTGGTCTATCACAGCTGCAGGTTTTAGAATAAGTTCATTGGTGTCTCTATTCTGCCTGCCAGTGTCTGTCATTTCATATCGGTGAACTGATGACAACAATGTGACATCTCATTTGTCATGCCACCAAAATGCCATGATGTCATTGGCAGCAAATGCCTGCACCTCACCTCTACGAGTGCCTGTGTCGAACGTGGGCATACATTAATGATTTACATGCACTGTACCACACACATCTGTCATGTTCACTCCCAAAAAATCACTGAATAAGGGGCTTGTGTACCAGTTATCAATAATATACATATATACCCTTTACCAAGATATGGTTCCATCATTGTTCTAACCACATCACCAGAGATACCCAATAACTTCCTGGCATCTTGCAATGTATTACTTCCAGTGTGCACAGTAATATCCAATACAAGACCACTGTAGCAATCACAAAGTATAAACAACTTTATACCAAAGCTTTTCCTCTTGCTTTTTATATACTGCTTGAACGACAGTCTACCTTTGAACAAAATCAAAGACGCGTCAATAACAAGCTTCCTGAAGGGATAAAAATACATAGAGAATTTTTGTTTCAGATACATAAACACATTCCTAATCTTATATAACCTGTCATTTCTGTCAGGCCTGGTTTTGTCTGAGAAGTGTAGCATACGTAATAGTAGCACAAATCGATTCACTGGTATTATATCACTGAAAGCCGGGGTTGCAATGAGGTGTTTACTGCAGGTGTTTACTGCCAATGACATCATGGCATTACGGTGGCATGACAAACGAGATGTCACATTGTTGACAACCATTCACCGTAATGAAATGCAAGACAGTGGCAAAGTTGATCGAGTGACTAATGAACGTATTCGAAAACCAGTGACAGTGATTGATTATACACAAAACATGCGCTTGGTTGACAAATGTGATATACAGATTGGTTTTGTTGACTGTGTTCGTAAGAGTTACAAGTGGTACATGAAACTTTTCTTCCATCTCATGGACATTTCAATGCTCAATGCATATAATATGTACCAAATAAAGACTGGCAACAGACCACCGTATGGTGAATTTTGTTTGTCTGTTGTCAGACAACTTATAATGAAGTACCAGGTAACAACACCTGCTATACAACATGGTCCTCGAATTCCTCAGGATATACCCAAGCGTTTGAGGAGGGAAGGTGATCATTTCATAATACAACTTCCTTCAACTCAGAAGAAATTTGCTCAGAAGAGATGCATCGTCTGTGCACAAAAAAAAAACGACGGCAACAAAGACGCAAAGACACTCGGTTTATGTGGGAGGAATGTAAGGTGCCTCTGTGCATGGTGCCTTGTTTCAAGGAGTTCCACAAGCTCCAGTAGTTCTAAAACCATGTCCAGTGATTGTAAATATGTAAATATATGATAGAACATTAGTATTATACTACAAGATTTGTGCATGTTTATTGTAATAAACAACAATGGTAAACAATAATATGATAACTTTAGTGCAGTTATTGTGTTCAATACAGTGAGTTTATATATATACATTATATACAGTATTGGTCTCTCAGGCCCCAAATGTTAGTAGGAATAGAAAAAAATTGGAAAAGAAAAGAAAAAACAACAAAAACCGCAAAATAATGTAATGCGCGTATGTGGAATTCGTCGATGTTGCCTCCACCACATCATTTTTGACAAACTTCTTGGCACTGTATCTCAGTAAGTACTGATCAGAATTTTTTTTTTGTCTTATTACCTTCACAAAAATATGCTCTTTAATTTTGTAATAAAAAATATTTTTTTTTTTTTTTTTTTTTTTTTTCAAAATTTCTTGGACACTGGAGCACCACTTCAGATTTTGGCCTTGGACCCTGAAGGGGTTAGTTAATGTTGCAGTTTAAAAACTGTAGTGTAAAGCACCCTTCTGGCAAGACAGTGATGGAGTGAATGATGGTGAAAGTTTTTCTTTTTCGGGCCACCCTGCCTTGGTGGGAATCGGCCAGTGTGATAATATAAAATAAATAATAATATAAATATTATATGGAAGGAATATTTTGAGGAATTGTTAAATGTTGATGAAGATAGGGAAGCTGTGATTTCGTGTATAGGGCAAGGAGGAATAACATCTTGTAGGAGTGAGGAAGAGCCAGTTGTGAGTGTGGGGGAAGTTCGTGAGGCAGTAGGTAAAATGAAAGGGGGTAAGGCAGCCGGGATTGATGGGATAAAGATAGAAATGTTAAAAGCAGGTGGGGATATAGTTTTGGAGTGGTTGGTGCAATTATTTAATAAATGTATGGAAGAGGGTAAGGTACCTAGGGATTGGCAGAGAGCATGCATAGTTCCTTTGTATAAAGGCAAAGGGGATAAAAGAGAGTGCAAAAATTATAGGGGGATAAGTCTGTTGAGTGTACCTGGTAAAGTGTATGGTAGAGTTATAATTGAAAGAATTAAGAGTAAGACGGAGAATAGGATAGCAGATGAACAAGGAGGCTTTAGGAAAGGTAGGGGGTGTGTGGACCAGGTGTTTACAGTGAAACATATAAGGGAACAGTATTTAGATAAGGCTAAAGAGGTCTTTGTGGCATTTATGGATTTGGAAAAGGCGTATGACAGGGTGGATAGGGGGGCAATGTGGCAGATGTTGCAAGTGTATGGTGTAGGAGGTAGGTTACTGAAAGCAGTGAAGAGTTTTTACGAGGATAGTGAGGCTCAAGTTAGAGTATGTAGGAAAGAGGGAAATTTTTTCCCAGTAAAAGTAGGCCTTAGACAAGGATGTGTGATGTCACCGTGGTTGTTTAATATATTTATAGATGGGGTTGTAAGAGAAGTAAATGCGAGGGTCTTGGCAAGAGGCGTGGAGTTAAAAGATAAAGAATCACACACAAAGTGGGAGTTGTCACAGCTGCTCTTTGCTGATGACACTGTGCTCTTGGGAGATTCTGAAGAGAAGTTGCAGAGATTGGTGGATGAATTTGGTAGGGTGTGCAAAAGAAGAAAATTAAAGGTGAATACAGGAAAGAGTAAGGTTATGAGGATAACAAAAAGATTAGGTGATGAAAGATTGAATATCAGATTGGAGGGAGAGAGTATGGAGGAGGTGAACGTATTCAGATATTTGGGAGTGGACGTGTCAGCGGATGGGTCTATGAAAGATGAGGTGAATCATAGAATTGATGAGGGAAAAAGAGTGAGTGGTGCACTTAGGAGTCTGTGGAGACAAAGAACTTTGTCCTTGGAGGCAAAGAGGGGAATGTATGAGAGTATAGTTTTACCAACGCTCTTATATGGGTGTGAAGCGTGGGTGATGAATGTTGCAGCGAGGAGAAGGCTGGAGGCAGTGGAGATGTCATGTCTGAGGGCAATGTGTGGTGTGAATATAATGCAGAGAATTCGTAGTTTGGAAGTTAGGAGGAGGTGCGGGATTACCAAAACTGTTGTCCAGAGGGCTGAGGAAGGGTTGTTGAGGTGGTTCGGACATGTAGAGAGAATGGAGCGAAACAGAATGACTTCAAGAGTGTATCAGTCTGTAGTGGAAGGAAGGCGGGGTAGGGGTCGGCCTAGGAAGGGTTGGAGGGAGGGGGTAAAGGAGGTTTTGTGTGCGAGGGGCTTGGACTTCCAGCAGGCATGTGTGAGCGTGTTTGATAGGAGTGAATGGAGACAAATGGTTTTTAATACTTGACGTGCTGTTGGAGTGTGAGCAAAGTAACATTTATGAAGGGATTCAGGGAAACCGGCAGGCCGGACTTGAGTCCTGGAGATGGGAAGTACAGTGCCTGCACTCTGAAGGAGGGGTGTTAATGTTGCAGTTTAAGAACTGTAGTGTAAAGCACCCTTCTGGCAAGACAGTGATGGAGTGAATGATGGTGAAAGTTTTTCTTTTTCGGGCCACCCTGCCTTGGTGGGAATCGGCCGGTGTGATAATAAAAAATAAAAATATATTGTTATTTATTCAAAACTTTTTACAGTCTCATGATACTAAGAGTGGAATTCATTTAACAAAAACACTATCTACATTCAAAAAATGTAATGCATTTCTATGTTTCTGAGGATTATCACACCTTGAAAGGATATTGAACTGTCAGTACAATGCCATATTTGATCCAAATTTATTGCAATTTTATTATACAAACTGCAGAATTCAGCCAAAAGGCATCACAGATTTAACCTAGGATAACCCAAGAAAGCTAAGTAACATTTTGAGAACCCAAGAAAGCTAAGTAACATTTTGAGAAGTGTTACGCTGTGAAACCATTGTAATATCACGAGTTCCTTCTGAACGGTGTTACAAGATCAAACAATAAAAAAAAAATATTTTTTTTTATTATTCACATATCGGCCATTTCCCACCAAGGCAGGGTGGCCCGAAAAAGAAAAACTTTCATCATCCCTCGCTCCATCACTGTTTAGCCAGAGGCATGCTTACACTACAGTTATAAAACTGCAACGTTAACACCCCTCCTTCAGAGTGGCGGCACTGTACTTCCCATCTCCAGGAATCAAGTGCAGCCTGCCGGTTTCCTTGAATCCCTTCATAAGTGTTACCTTGCTAACACTCCAACAGCAAGACATGTCCTAAAAACCATTTGTCTCCACTCGCTCCTATCTAACATGCTCACGCATGCTTGCTAGAAGTCCAAGCCCCTCGCATACAAAACCTCCTTTACCCCCTCCCTCCAACCATTCCTAGGCCGATCCCTACCCCGCCTTCCCTTCATTACAGATTTATACACTCTCAAAGTCATTCTATTTCATTCCATCCTCTCTACATGTCTAAACCATCTCAATAACTCCTCCTCAGCCCACTGGATAATAGTTTTGGTAATCCCACACCTCCTCCTAATCTCCAAACTACGAATTCTCTGCATTATATTCTCACCAAACACTGCCCTCAGACATGGCATTACTGCCTCCAGCCTTCTCCTTGTTGCAACATTCACAACCCATGCCTCACATCCATACAAGAGCGTTGGTATAATTATACTCTCATACATTCCCTTCCTTGCTTTCATGGATAAAGTTCTTAGTCTCTAAAGACTCCTCAGCTAATTCTATGATTCACCTTATCCTTCAGAGACCCATCTGCTGACACATCCACTCCCATATATCTGAACACATTCACTTCCCCTATACTCTCTCCCTCCAATCTGATATCCAATCTTCCGTTACCTAATTTTTTTGTTATCCTCACCACCTTACTCTTTCCTATATTCACTTTTAATTTCCTTCTTTTACATACCCTACCAAACTCATCAACCAACCTCTGCAACTTCTCTTCAGAATCTTCCAAAAGCACAGTGTCATCAGCAAAGAGCAACTGTGACAACTCTCACTTTGTATTAGATTCTTTATCTTTTAACCCCACACCTCTTGCCAGCACCTGAGCATTCACTTCTCTTACAACTCCATCTATAAATACAGTATACTGAACAACCATGGTGACATCACACATCCCTGTCTAAGGCCTACTTCTACTGGGAAATAATCTCCCTCTCACCTACATACTCTAACCTGAGCCTCTATATCCTTGTAAAAACTTTTCACCGCTTTCAATAACCCAACTCCTATTCCATACATTACCAACATCTGCCACACTGCCCACCCTAACATATGCCTTTTCCAAATCCATAAATACCACAAATGCCTCTTTGCCCTTATCTAAATACTGTTCACCTAAATGTTTAACTGCAAACACTTGGTCTACACATCCCCTACCCTTCCTCAAGCCTCCTTGTTCATCTGCTATCCTGCTCTCCATCTTACTCTTAATTCTATCAATAACAACTCTACCATACACTTTACCAGGTATACATTTTTTACACTTTCTTTTGTTCCCTTTGCCTTTATACAAAGGAACTATGCATGCTCTCTGCCAATCCCAAGGTACCCTACCCTCTTCCATACATTTATTAACCCTTTGAGGGTTGTCATGTACGTGTATGTCATGATAGGGTCGGGGTCACATACTTATATGCATAAATTTTAGCGCCTTCAAATCGAGCAGGAGAAAGCTGGTAGGCCTACCGTGAGAGAGAATGGGTCTGCATGGTCAGTGTGTGCAGTAGGAAAAAAATTGAGGCACCCTCATTGCGTTGTGGGAACACTATTTCAGTACGCCTTGTATACCATGCCCCACAGTAAGAAACTCCTCACTCCCCAGCGAATTGGGACTCTTTTGTTCCCAAGTGACAGTTCAAACACAGATGGAAGTGTCAGTGAAGAAGAATTACATGGTTTTGAGGAGTTTGTGACCGAAAATAATGAACATAATACTGGTAATAGTGATAACCCAGACCACCCTCAACTTTACACCTCTGGTGCTGGGCCGTCTTGTTCACATCCAGTTGTACCAGAACGAAAGAGGAAACTCGTATTTTCCTGTGTCCAGGACTCGGATGTGAGCAGTAGTGATGGAAGTGATAGTGAATATGATCTCCAAGCTCTTGAAAACGGTTCCAGTAGCTAGAGTGAAGTGAAATATTCTCCAGTGAAGCATCAGTATATACGACGCTAAATGTGCTCTGGTAGTGTGCCATATGCTATTCCAAGGGTAAGGAGTACATCTCGTAGTACATCCCATGGCTGTATAACAAGAACAGATAGTGAAAATGATGATGATATTGTTACAACTGGGAAGAATAATGTGCATGCATCACCAGATGGTGGTGGCATGCGCCATGAGGCACCATCAGCGGCACATGCTGGTCCCCACGCCACTGACTCAGCTGAGCTACAACAAAACCCACCCTCATCCACCCACCACACCAACCTCCACAACCACAACCTCCACAACCACAGGTCAATATCCAGTATCCACCAGTAGACCGCACCTGGGATTGGCAGGAAGCTACCAATTTTGTTCCCAATCCCCATCACTATGATGAAAGTCAAAGTGGAATATGGCCATCCTGTACACTTGGGAACAATGCCACTGAACTGGAATGTTTCGAGTTATTCTTTGATGAACCCTTGATGGAAATTATTGTCAGGAAAAGCAACACATACTACAAGTACACCATGGCAAAAAACAATTCTTTCACCACGATCACGCCTACACCAGTGGAAGGAGACAACTGTAGCTGAAATTTATCTTTTCTTTGCCACAATAGTGCCATACGGTTTATAAGCTGCTTCTCCGCTCATATGCCGTATTCTACTCAAGATTGATGGACTGAACACATCGACTCAAGGTTGAGGGACTGATTACCTCATTCTCCTCCTGTTCTTCAGGTTTCTCCTATGTATGGACTGATGAAGCCACTGTGTGGCGAAACGTTTCCTCAATAAAGATACCCAAGAGTTGCACATGTGTCTAATTTATCTACATGTCGGTTCTCTGAACCATTCATCTACAAACCTGTCAGACACTGCAACTTCTTGGGATCTTAATACTTAGGAATTCTTCGCTTGCCTAATTCTTGGGCACGACCTACTTCCACATTGAACAAATGTGACACCACCTATGACTGCTGCACCTCTCCTGCCATACGGTTTATAAGCTGCTTCTCCGCTCATATGTCGTATTCTACTCAAGATTGATGGACTGAACACATCGACTCAAGGTTGAGGGACTGATTACCTCATTCTCCTCCTGTTCTTCAGGTTTCTCCTATGTATGGACTGATGAAGCCACCGTGTGGCGAAACGTTTCCTCAATAAAGATACCCAAGAGTTGCACATGTGTCTAATTTATCAACATGTCGGTTCTCTGAACCATTCATCTATAAAAAAAAGAATAAAAAAAGGGGGGAGCAAGGAGGAATAGTTCCTAGGAGGAATAAAAGGGCCGGAAATCTCCCTCCGCACCATTCCGAAACTGAGCGTGGAAAGGGAGTGCATAACGGGTTGATCTTTTCTGAGAAGAACAAGAAGGTGGTGAAGTATCATCGTCAGGCAATTGTCATTGGCGTTTAAGAGTGGGACCAGAGTTGGTCCAATGTGAAACGGGCTGGCGATTCGAAAATCTCCGCACTGTAGAGGGAGAGGTCGGAAGTATAGCCAAAGGAGAGCGGAGGCCAGACAAATCGAAGGAGTCAGTCGAAGCCCAGGTACCTGAAGCGGGTGAGGAAACAGCACCAGCAAGAGGTACAGGGGCATCAGGAGTGTCCGAAGAGCGGTCAAAAAATGAGGCAGGATCAGAATTGGGTGCGGTATCAAGAAGGGCTCGGGGGTAGGAGGTTCATGGATTGGAATCTCCATAGTTAGGTTACTTCTTGTCTTTTTGTTTTTAAGAAAAAAGAAGAAGAAAAGAAAATAAAAATAAAAAAGTAGAATAAAAAAAGGGGGGAGCAAGGAGGAATAGTTCCTAGGAGGAATGAAAGGGTCGGAAATCTCCCTCCACGTCCAAGAGGACCTCAGAACCGCAAGTAGCGCAGATGCAGCATGGAACCCGTGCCATACCCTACCCTTCATACCAGTAAACCAGCAGTCCGGGATAGCAACCTCACATCTGCCGAGCTACCTCGGTGGATAAAAGAGAGGGCAGACGGATATTCGCCACAAAGCATACCTTCTTCGGCCACCACCCCGGAATCCGAAAGGCGGCTTCCAGAGATATACCCGTCATCCGAAAAAGGCACCCAAAACCATTCCCCGGGATACCGGAGAGAGATCGGGACATCCCCAGGTGATCCAGATTCCACGGCAAACTACGCCACCTCCAAGAACCTCAACAGAATGGGATGGACCCTGGTACCCTTCCCTCTACCTAGGAACCAGCATGCCTGTGGGAAGAATCCTACAGGCCAAAAAGAGGGAGGGAATAAGGGAGGGATGGGGAGGATGAGGAGGAAAGAGAAAATGGAGGGTGGGGAGGATGGGATAGGGAAGGGGGGATTGGGGGGTAATTAGGTTCGGTCTGAGGAAGGAGACCATCAGGTTTAATTCCTCAGACCAAGAGCCTCTTCACCACGCCAAGGAGCCCCCCTTGAAGAGGGGAATGTAAGAGAGCAAATGAGAGAGTGGGTGAGATGCTATCAACAAATTTTATTAAGCATATGAAAAAGTTTTGGAATAAGATTAATAAGTTGAGAGAGCTTAGGGAACAAATGTATTTGACAGTTAAAAATAGGAGAGGAGAGTTATTAGACAGAGAGTTAGATGTATCGGGAAGATGGAGGGAATATTTTGAGGAACTGTTAAATGCTGATGAAGATAGGGAAGCTGTGATTTTGTGCATTGGGCAAGGAGATAAAACATCTTGTAGGAGTGAGGAAGAGCCAGATGTGAGTGTAAGGGAGGTGCATGAGACAGTGGGTAGAGTGAAAGGGGGTAAAGCAGCTGGTATTGATGGGATAAAGATAAAAATGTTAAATGCAGGTGGGGATAGTTCTGGAGTGATTGGTGCTTTTATTTAATAAATGTATGGAAGAGGGTAAGGTACCTAGGGATTGGCAGAGAGCATGCATACTTTCTTTGTATAAAGGCAAAGGGGATAAAAGAGAGTGCAAAAATTAAAAGGGGAATAAACCTGTTGAGTATACCTGGTAAAGTGTATGGTAGAGTTATTATTGAAAGAATTAAGAGTAAGATGGAGAGCTGGATTGGAGATGAACAAGGTTGCTTTAGGAAGGGTAGGGGCATGTGTAGACCAAGTGTTTACAGTGAAACATATAGATGAAAAATATTTAAATAAGGGTAAATGGTTTTTTGTTGCATTGATGGATGTGGAAAAGGCACATGATAGGGTAGATAGGGGATCAATGTGGCAGATGTATGCAATAGGAGGTAGTTTACTGAAAGCAGTGAAGAGTTTTTATGAGGATAGTGAGGCTCAGGATAGAGTATGTAGGTGAGAGGGAGATTATTTCCTAGTAAAGTAGTCCTTAGACAGGGATGTGTGATGTCACCATGGTTGTTTAGTATATTTATAGATGGGGTTGTAAGAGAAGTGAATGCTCAGGTGTTGACAAGAGGTGTGGGATTAAAAGATAAAGAATCTAACAGAAAGTGGGATTTATCACAGTTGCTTTTTGCTGATGACACTGTATTTTTGGGAGATTCTGAAGAGAAGTTGCAGAGGTTGGTGACTAAGTTTGGAAAGGTATGTAAAAGAAAGAAATTAAAATTGAATATAGGTAATGAAAGATTGGATATCAGATTGGAGGAAATATGGAGAAAGTGAATGTATTCATATAGTATTTGGGAATGGATTTGTCAGCAGATGGGTCAATGAAAGACGAAGTGACTTATAGAATTGATGAGGAAAAAGGTGAGTGGTGTACTGAGGAATCTGTGGAGACAAAGAATGTTATCCATGGAAGTAAAGAGGGGAATGTATGAGAGTATAGTTAAACTAATGCTCTTATATGGGTGTGAAGCATGGGTGGTGAATGTTGCAACAAGGAGCAGGCTGGAGGCAGTGGAGATGTCATGTCTGAGGGCAATTTGTGGTGTGACTATAATATAGCAGAGAATGTATAGTTTGGAAATTAGGAGGGAGTGCAGGGTTACTAAAATTATTATCCAGAAGGCTGAGGAGGGGTTGCTGAGGTGGCTCAGATATTTAGAAAAGATGGAACAAAATAGAATGCTTTGAAGAGTGTATAAATCTGTAGTGGAAGGAAGGCAGGGTAGGGGGTCAGCCTAGGAAAGGTTGGAGGGAGGGGGTAAAGGAGGTTTTTGTGTGCTTGGGGCCTGGACTTCCATCAAGCACGCATGAGCACATTAGATAGGAGTGAGTGGAGACAAGTTGTTTTTATGACTTGACGTGCTGTTGGAGTGTGAGGAAGGTAACATTTATGAAGGGGTTCAGGGAAGTCAGAAGCCGAACTTGAGTCCTGGAGATGGGAAGTACAGTGCCTGCACTCTGAAGGAAGTCTGTTGATATTGCAGTTTTATAACTGTAGTGTAGGCATGCCTCTGGCAAGACAGTGATGGAGTGAATGATGGTGATGAAAGAATCTCTTCTTTTTCCAGTCACCCTTCCTTGGTGGGAAATGGCCAATGTGTTAATAAAAAAAAAGAGTTTATTTGTGTAGTATTATTATCTAGTCTATAGTGATTTCATAAATTGTTCAGATTACCCTAGATAGCTATGCTGTAAAACATAAAAGCACTTTTGGTGCATTTTTCTCCTTCAGAAAATGTATTGGAATTCTTCATATGAGCTGTTCATCTATTGGTGTGTGACAGTTGTACATTTTTGCTTATAGTGTAAGATAGAGCTATTAGAGTACATTAGTTGATAATTATTTTATATAGACATTCTGATAAACATAAATATCTTTTGATTTAAGTTATTTACATTGAACAGCAACTGGTGGCCCTTCTTTGTGCTCATGTTCTATGTGCTGGCGCCAATACCAAGCATTATCGCACGTAGAATGTCAGAGGACACTGGAGGAAGCAACCCCTGCAAGGAGTTGGCATACTTTGTGACAGCTGCCCTTGTGGTATCAGCATTTGGTCTTCCTATTGTCTTAGCAAGATCGCCTGTTGCACAGCCGGTAGTGAGTGTTGCAATGATTTTTTCAGTATTTAATATTAGGTATGTGTTTAAAAAACCACTAGTTGTGAAACAGTGAAAAAACATATAAAGTGTCAGTATGTACTTTCTATAATATTTTTTTTGGTAAATCTAATTGCATCTCATGTAAAAAATTAAACTGCTGAAATTATTGAGAGATAGCAAGCTTGCACACATGATCATTAAAAGAAATTTGATGGTATATTGTACTGTATAACACTTAATGTCTTGAGTTTTTTCTTTTTAATTTTTTGTGCATCATATTTTCTCAAGTGTCCAAACTGTCTAGATAATTGATTTAACAAACTTTTTACCATCTAAATAATTTATGCCTTTCTCTCTGAACAACTGTTTTTCTCTGCTCTATTTTTTTTAGTCTCTCTTTACTCTTAAGTTCTTAGCCTTAATTTATCACTCTGTGTAAGATTCTAATATCAGTTTAGCTTTCCAAGAACTTTTTAAATTTTTGTTTTATAAAACAACTTTCATATTATGGAAACTCAAGAAAGTCTTACTACTTGTGTATTGTAGATAGTTTATCAGTAAGATTGTATATCTTCAGATATTTTTATGTATGGATGTACACTTCTCTCATGTTTTGCATGGTCAGTGAATGCAAGTTTTCATATAGATTGGTTTTTTAACATGAATTTCACTAAATATTGTTTAGTGAAACTAGTATACTGGAGTGGAACTAATAAGAGTTAACCCAATCTAACATGGCAAAGTCTTCTCTAATGTAATATTCTTTAAAAATCAATACATTATAAACCATTTCTTTGTTTTGCTGCTGAAAAATATACATAGTTTCATAACTAGGTGGTAAATATTCTTTTAATATTTACCACCTATTCTTTTAATATTCTTTAATATTTAATATAATGTATTGATTTTTAAAGCATATTACATTAGAGAAGATTTTGCCATGTTAGATTAGGTTAGCTCTTATAAGTTCCTCTCCGGTATTTGATGCCAATCACAACGTACTTTATCTTTTGACTACTGTCCACACCATGGATATGGGATGCATAAGAAAGGTTTTAAATTAAACTCACTACTTTTTTTTACAGATTCAGTGGGGTGCTTGTGCACTAGTCTTGGCAGGAAATGTGGTGACATTTTTAACCATTTGGGGTTTCTTCATCATGGCTGATAGTGATGATGTGGAGTACAGCATGTGGTAAAGATAGTGATGATGTGTAGTACAGCATGTGGTGAAGATAGTGATGATGTGGAGTACAGCATGTGGTGAAGATAGTGATGATGTGGAGTACAGCATGTGGTGAAGATAGAGCCCAAGATTCATTGGGTTAATGAACATCATGCAGTAAAGTGGTCATCAGTATTTTTTAAAAAATCAAATCCTCAGAGCTTCTATTTGATGGTTGGCATTTATTAGTTTGATTCAGTTTTGGGGAACATCAATACAGTGTCTTTTGCTCATCATAAACATGTATAGTACGTGCTACTGTTAGTGTTGCTGACTTCCATACTTGGCAGTGATTTCTTAAAACTTAGATTTAACCCTTTAACTGGGCACTGTGGGCAGCTTTACCACCTTTCTGGTGGGCAGTTTTTTATGATATTGTAGAGTATATAATATAGTATGGGAAAATGAGTAAAATATGAACACTTTACCTGATGTTGAAGTGAAGAATTTATAGGCTGTATAATGAGGGAGACTTTTTCACAGGTATATATATACCTTGATGCCAGTAAAAGGCTCTTGATCTAAGGAACTGGACTTATCATGCCCTTCCTTGGGTTGAACTTGATAGCTTCCCCAGGTGCGTAACCCTTAAGGGTTTAGCACTTGCCACTGATTTCAGTAAATAATTTGCAGGTATAGAACTACACTGTAGATAGATTTATTAGCATCTTACATATGTTTTAGTGTGTAATACTTTATGAAGCCAGGTAACCTATAAATGTAAGTCACTTTACAGTGAAATTATAACGCAATGATATGCTTATTACGCAGCTGTGGAGCGAACCCTGTCTGCACTGTGTTCATGTATGTCATTTGATGAACATTTAAAAATTTTGCACCATTCAGCGATATGTTTGGTCATGTCTATGGAAAGCTTTGCTTTTTATTTACTGTTTTCAAAAGGCTATGAAATCACCACTGGTATCACTTTCACTACTATTTACCCAAAAAGTTTAATTTCTTGCTATTATGCAAGAGGGTTCAGACATGCTTCAAACATTTTTCAACATTTTGTTTATGCTGTTAATCAAAGCATTTTTTTTTTTAACACCAGCCATCTCCCACTGAGGGGCAGGATGACCTGAAAAAGAAGAAACACTTTTTGTTACATTTAGTAATTTATACAGGAGAAGAGGGTTACTAGCCCCTTGCTCCCAGCATTTTACTTGCCTCTTACAGCATGCATGGCTTGCAGAGGAAGGATTCTTTTCCATTTTCCCATAGAGATGAAAGCATAATATTTGTTGTAAATATAACCACTAGTATCACTGTCACTGCTGTTTGGAATATTATTATTCAGTAACATCAGTTTTATTTTACAATAACATGCCATGCTCATGCCATGAATTCTGGGGCTTAAAGCCTCTTCAAGGGGGGCTCCTTGGCGTGGTGAAGAGGCTCTTGGTCTGAGGAATTAGATCTGTCGGTCTACTTCCTCAGACCGAACCTAATTACCCCCCAATCCCCCGTTCCCTATCCCATCCTCCCCATCCTCCCCTTTTTCCTTTCCTCCTCCTCCTCCCCACCCCTCCCTTTTGCCCTTCCTTTTTGGCCTTTTTTTTTTTTTTTTTTTCCCACAGGCATGCTAGTTCCTAGGTAGGGGAAAGGGTACCGGGGTCCATCCCATTCCGTTGAGGTTCTTGGCGGTGGCGTAGTTTGCCGTGGAATCTGGATTGCCTGGGGATGTCCTGATCCCTCTCCGGTATCCCGGAGGGTGGCTTTGGGTGTCTCTCGGGCGACGGGTGTATCTCTGGAAGCCACCTTTCGGATTCTGGGGGTGGTGGCCGAAGGAGGTATGCTTTGTGGCGGATTTCCGGCCGCCCTCTCTTTTGTCCACCGAGGTAGCTCGGCAGATGTGAGGTTGCTATCCCGGATTGCCGGTTTACTGGCATGATGGGTAGGGTATGGCACAGGTTCCATGCTGCATCTGCGCTACTTGCAGTGCTGAGGTCCTCTTGGGCGCGGAGGGAGATTTCTGGCCCTTTCATTCCTCCTAGGAACTATCCCTCTCTGGTCCCCCCTTTTTTTTATTCTTTTTTTATTTTTATTTTCTTCTTTCTTTTTTTTCTTAAAAACAAAAAGAAAGAAGTAACCTAACCATGGCAGCCCTAGTCCATGAACCTGCTACCCCCGGGCCCCTTCTTGATACCGCACCCCGTTCTGACCCCGCCCCGTCTTTGGACCACTCTTCGGACACTCCTCATGCCTCTGTACCTCTTGCCGGTGCTGTTTCCTCACCCGCTTCAGGTACTGAGGCCTCGACTGACTCCTTCGATTTATCTGACCTTCGCTCTCCTCTGACTATGCTTCCGGCCTCTCCCTCTACGGTGCGGCAGTTTTCGAATCGCCGGCCCATTCTACGTCGGACCAACTCTGGTCCCACGCCTAAACGACAACGACAATTACCTGCTGATGATACTTCTCCACCTTCTCGTTCTTCTCAGAAAAGATCGACACGTCCTTCACTACCTTTCCACGCTCAGTTTCAGACTGCACAATGGACTAAATTCTTCACTTTACGACCGACTTCCTCTACTGCCTATCTTTCTGACCACAGTATTGGCAAGGCACTCCTACGCCATGTTGGTAAAGATATTTCTTTTCATGCTCTTAAGAGCGGTACGCGCATCGTCACCGTACAGAATGCTACCCAGGCTCATGAGCTTTCTCGTCTTTCCCTTATCAATACTGTTCCTGTAACTATTGAAAAGCATCATTCCCTCAATTCTTGTAGTGGTACCATCATTCTGCCCCATACCATAGTTCAACAAAATTTCCAGACATGTGGCACTGACATTCTTGAACAGCTGGAACTCCAAGATCTCCCAATCCTCAAGGTAGAGACTTACATTCTTCCTGCCCGCGGGCGGAGACGATACCCTAGCAATGTGGCTCGTTTAACTTTTGACAGCCGTGAACTCCCATCCTCAGTTTATGTAGTAGGACATCGGTTACAAGTTCGAAAGGTGATCCCTACACCGCAACAGTGTAGAAATTGCTGGCGATTTGGCCATCCAGCGAAATATTGCAGATCTATCGCCGAATACCCAGTCTGTGGTGCCGATGACCATTCTAATACGTCTTGCAATCGACCTCCCTCTTGCCTTAATTGTCATGAGGCTCACCCTTCGTACTCTCGCCGTTGTCAAGTCTACTTAAACGAGCGGGAAATCCGTTACCTCAAAGAGGCAGAAGGTCTCCCTTATGCCATGGCAATTTCTCATCTCCGCCTCCAAGGGAGACTACCTCGTGTTTCTTATTCCCGTGTTTCAAAACGTCCCCCCACTTCTGGTATCCCATCTTCTGCACCCACCTCTGTGGTTACCTCTCCCATAGTCACTCCTGTAGCTAATTCTTTTGCTGTCCTCGGCTCAGACGTCCCTACTTCAACGTCTCAGTCTGATCTTGCTTCTTCGTGTTCTCTCTCACAAGCCTCAGTAGCGACGAGATCTCGTATGACACCTCCTCCCAATCGTCCCTCTACTTCTCAAAAGTCAAAAAAAGGTCCGTTAACACCTCCTACCCATCTTCCACCTCCTCATTTTCCCTTCCCTGTCTCTGTACCTGGTTCTTCCCCTCTCACTGGCTCTGTTACAAGTGTAGAGGTTCACCCTCCTCCTTGTACTATACCTTCCTCCCCTGTTCCCTCCCAAGTTTCTTCCTCTTCGGCCACCTCCCAGGTTTCTGCCTCTTCTGTCCCCTTCCACGCTTCTCCAGTTCCCTCCACCCTTCCGTCCCCCTCTACCTTGGTACAGTCCATTACAGTTCCAATCTTTACTCATCCTCCCCCTACCATTTCCAATATTGTCTCCCATACGACGTCTCTGAATTCTGAAACACTTGAAGCAATCTCTGAATATATCAATGGACACTGATCCACCCTCCGCTCCTTCTCTCTCCTCTACTCCATCTGCGCAACTCCTTTCTTCACAGCGCACCGTTCCTTCGCTGCTTGAACGTTTTCCACTGCCTCCGCATGTGGACTTTTCTAACCCCTCTAGTCCGTAGGAACCCTTACCTGCGGATTTCAGGTATCTTTATCATTGCCAGTCATGGCCTATTTACAGTGGAATATACGCGGCCTCAGGGGTAATCGAGGAGAGCTTCAGATGTTACTCTCCCAGTTTTCCCCTGTTGGTGTTTGCTTACAGGAACCAAAATTACACTCTGCTGTTATCTCTCCCATCTCAGGCTATAATTTATTGTATTCTTCAGATCCTTTTCCTGATGGGACCTTTAATGAAAGTGCCCTTCTTCTACGCACTGATATTCCGTACCATCAGCTATTTGTTTGTACTTCGCTGCATTACACAGCAGCCCGTATCCACTTGCATAGGTGGTATACGCTCTGTTCTTTATCTCTCTCTCCGTCTCGGGCATTATCTATTCCGGATATTGCCTTTCTTGTTTCGTCATTACCACCACCGATTTTGTTACTTGGTGATTTTAATGCCCACCATTTCCTCTGGGGGGGTCTCACTGTGATTCCCGTGGCATTCAGTTAGAGGCTTTTCTTGCCACCCACCCCCTCCATGTTTTAAATACAGGTACTCACACCCATTTTGATCCTCGGACTCACACTCTCTCTTGCATCGATCTCTCAGTCTGCTCTTCCTCCGCCGCATTAGACTTCACTTGGTCTGTTCTTCCGGACTTACATGACAGCGATCATTTCCCAATCATTCTTACTTCCCCTTCATATTCACCACCTCTTCGCATCCCACGCTGGCAATTTGATCAGGCAAATTGGAACCTTTACTCACACCTAACTGTTTTTAGAGAGGTTCCTTCTTCGTCCTCCATCGATGAGTTTTACACCTCTTCTCGTCCTCCGTTTTAACCGCAGCTTCTCATTCTATACCCCAAACTTCGGGCAGGCATTCTCAGAAATGCGTGCCTTGGTGGTCTCCTGCTTGTGCTCGTGCAGTACGTTTGAAACGCGCTGCATGGGGCAGGTACCGGTACAATAGAACCACAGAGAGACTTCTTGAATTTAAGCAGAAGCGTGCGATCGCTTGCCGTGTCATCCGTGACGCTAAACGCACTTGCTGGCGAGATTATGTCTCCACCATCACCTCTGCTTCTTCTATGAGTGCAGTCTGGAAAAAAGTACGAAAACTGAGTGGTAAATATTCTCCTGACCCGGCTCCTGTTCTGCGGGTTGCCGGTGTTGATATAGCAAACCCACTAGATGTTGCCAATGAAATTGGCAATCATCTGGTCCGTATTTCTCAGGGACTCCATCTATGCCCCTCATTTCTTTCCTCAAAGTCTGCCAGAGAGTTAGCACCCTTGGACTTTTCTTCTCTCAGAGAAGAACAGTATAATGTGCCTTTTACACTTCAAGAACTGGAGGCAACACTCTCAGCTTGCTGATCATCGGCAGCTGGGCCCGACGACATTCATATTCGTATGCTACAACATTTACATCAGTCAGCCCTTGTAGTCCTATTACGCCTTTACAATCTTATTTGGTCACAAGGAGTTCTTCCACAGCTGTGGAAATCCGCCATTGTTCTCCCTTTCCGCAAACCAGGCACTACGGGACATGAAACCTCCCACTATTGTCCCATTGCTCTTACCAGTGCAGTTTGCAAAGTGATGGAACGCCTAGTAAATAGACGTTTAGTGTGGTATTTAGAGACACACAACAGTCTCTCCACTCGTCAATATGGCTTTCATAAGGGATGTTCTACCATAGACCCCTTACTACGCTTGGATACGTATGTTCGTAATACCTTTGCGAATAACCACTCATTTATTGCCATATTTTTTGACCTTGAGAAGGCATATGACACAACTTGGAGGTATAATATTTTAGCCCAAGCCCACTCCTTAGGCCTTCGAGGCAATCTACCATCCTTCCTTAAGAACTTTTTAACTGACAGCCTCTTCAAGGGGGGCTCCTTGGCGTGGTGAAGAGGCTCTTGGTCTGAGGAATTAGACCTATCGGTCTTCTTCCTCAGACCGAACCTAATTACCCCCCAATCTCCCCTCCCCTATCCCATCCTCCCCATCCTCCCCTTTTTCCTTTCCTCCTCCTCCTCCCCACTCCTCCCTTTTGCCCTTCCTCTTTTTGTCCTTTGGGATTTCTCCCACAGGCACGCTAGTTCCTAGGTAGAGGAAAGGACACCGGGGTCGATCCCATTCCGTTGAGGTTTCTTGGCGGTGGCGTAGTTTGCCGTGGAATCTGGATTGCCTAGGGATGTCCCGATCCCTCTCCGGTATCCCGGAGTAGCTTTGGGTGTCTTTTGGGCGACGGGTGTATCTCTGGAAGCCACCTTTCGGATTCCGGGGGTGGTGGCTGAAGGAGGTATGCTTTGTGGCGGATATCCGGCCGCCCTCTCTTTTGTCCACCGAGGTAGCTCGGCAGATGTGAGGTTGCTATCCCAGATTGCTGGTTTACTGGCATGAAGGGTAGGGTATGGCACGGGTTCCATGCTGCATCTGCGCTACTAGCGGTGTCGAGTCCTCTTGGGCGCGGAGGGAGATTTCTGGCCCTTTCATTCCTCCTAGGAACTATCCCTCCCCGGTCCCCCCTTTTTTTTTCTTTTTTTTATTTTTATTTTCTTTTCTTCTTTCTTTTTTTTTCTTAAAAACAAAAAGAAAGAAGTAACCTAACCATGGCAGCCCTAGTCCATGAACCTGGTACCCCCGGGCCCCTTCTTGATACCGCACCCCGTTCTGACCCCGCCTCGTCTTTGGACCACTCTTCAGACATTCCTCATGCCTCTGTACCTATTGCCGGTGCTGTTTCCTCACCTGCTTCAGGTACTGAGGCCTCGACTGACTCCTTCGATTTATCAGACCTTCGCTCTCCTCTGACTATGCTTCCGGCCTCTCCCTCTACGGTGCGGCAATTTTCAAATCGCCGACCCGTTCCACGTCGGACCAACTCTGGTCCCACGCCTAAACGTCAACGACAATTACCTGCTGATGATACTTCTCCACCTTCACCTTCTCGTTCTTCTCAGAAAAGATCGACACGTCCTTCACTACCTTTCCACGCTCAGTTTCAGACTGAACAGTGGACTAAATTCTTCACTTTACGACCAACTTCCTCTACTGCCTATCTTTCTGACCATAGTATTGGCAAGGCACTCCTACGCCATGTTGGTAAAGATATTTCTTTTCATGCTCTTAAGAGCGGTACGCGCATCATTACCGTACAGAATGCTACCCAGGCTCGTGAGCTCTCTCGTCTTTCCCATATAGATACTGTTCCTGTCACCCTTGAAAAACATCATTCCCTCAATTCTTGTAGTGGTACCGTTATTCTGCCCCATACCATAGTTCAACAAAATTTCCAGACATGTGGCACCGACATTCTAGAACAGCTGGAACTCCAAGATCTCCCAATCCTCAAGGTAGACACTTACGTTCTTCCTGCCCGTGGGCGGAGACGATACCCTAGCAATGTGGCTCGTTTAACTTTTGACAGCCGAGAACTCCCATCCTCAGTTTATATAGCAGGACATCGGTTACAAGTTCGAAAGGTGATCCCTACACCACAACAGTGTAGAAATTGCTGGCGATTTGGCCATCCAGCGAAATATTGCAGATCTATCGCCGAATGCCCAGTCTGTGGTGCCGATGACCATTCTAATACGTCTTGCAATCGATCTCCCTCTTGCCTTAACTGTCATGAGGCTCACCCTTCGTACTCTCGCCGTTGTCAGGTCTATTTAAACGAGCGGGAAATCCGTTACCTCAAAGAGACAGAAGGTCTCCCTTATGCCATGGCAGTTTCTCATCTCCGCCTCCAAGGGAGACTCCCACGTGTTTCTTATTCCCGTGTTTCAAAACGTCCCCCCACTTCTGGTATCCCATCTTCTACACCCACCTCTGTGGTTACCTCTCCCATAATCACTCCTGTATCTAATCCTTTTGCTGTCCTCGGCTCAGACGTCCCTACTTCAACGCCTCAGTCTAATCTCGCTTCTTCGAGTTCTCTCTTACAAGCCTCAGTATCGACGAGACCTCGTACGACACCTCTTCCCAATCGTCCCTCTACTTCTCAAAAGTCAAAAAAAGGTCCGGTAACACCTCCTACCCATCTTCCACCTCCTCATTTTACCCTCCCTGTCTCTGTCCCTAGTTCTTTCCCTCTCACTGGCTCAGTTACAAGTGCAGAGGTTCACCCTCCTCCTCGTAATGTACCTTCCTCCCCTGTTCCCTCCCAAGTTTCTTCCTCTTCTGCCACCTCCCAGGTTCCTGTCTCTTCTGTCCCCTGCCACGCTTCTCCAGTTCCCTCCACCCTTTCGCCCCCCCCTACCTTGGTACAGTCCAATACAGTTCCAATCTTTACTCATCCTCCCCCTACCATTCCCAATATTGTCTCCCATACGACATCTCTGAATTCTGAAACACTTGAAGCAATCTCTGAATATATTGCAGAGACCAAACCATCAATGGACACTGATCCACCTTCCGCTCTTTCTCTCTCCTCTGCTCCATCTGCGCAACTCCTTTCTTCACAGCGCACCGTTCCTTCGCTGCTTGAACATTTTCCACTGCCTCCGCATGTGGACTTTTCTAACCCTCCTAGTCCGTAGGAACCCTTACCTGCGGATTTCAAGTATCTTTATCATTGCCAATCATGGCCTTTTTACAGTGGAATATACGTGGCCTCAGGGGTAATCGGGGTGAGCTTCAGATGTTACTCTCCCAGTTTGCCCCTGTTGGTGTTTGCTTACAGGAACCAAAATTACACTCTGCTGTTATTTCTCACATCTCAGGCTATAATTTATTGTATTCTTCAGATCCTTTTCCTGATGGGACCTTTAATGAAAGTGCCCTTCTTCTCCGCACTGATATTCCGTACCATCAGCTATTTGTTCATACTTCGCTGCATTACACAGCAGCCCGTATCCACTTACATAGGTGGTATACGCTCTGTTCTTTATATCTCTCTCCTTCTCGGGCATTATCTATTCCGGATTTTGCCTTCCTTGTTTCGTCATTACCGCCACCAATTCTGTTACTTGGTGATTTTAATGCCCACCATTTCCTCTGGGGAGGGTCTCACTGTGATTCCCGTGGAATTCAGTTAGAGGCTTTTCTTGCCACCCACCCCCTCCATGTTTTAAATACAGGTACTCACACCCATTTTGATCCTCGGACTCATACTCTCTCTTGCATCGATCTCTCAGTTTGCTCTTCCTCCGCCGCATTAGACTTTACTTGGTCTGTTCTCCCGGACTTACATGACAGTGATCATTTCCCAATCATTCTTACTTCCCCTTCATATTCGCCACCTCTTCGCACCCCACGCTGGCAATTTAATCGGGCAAATTGGAACCTTTACTCACACCTGACTGTTTTTAAAGAGGTTCCTTCTTCGTCCTCCATCGATGAGCTTTTACACCTCTTCTCATCCTCCGTTTTCACCGCAGCTTCTCATTCTATACCCCAAACTTCGAGCAGGCATTCTCAGAAATGCGTGCCTTGGTGGTCTCCTGCTTGTGCTCGTGCAGTACGTTTGAAACGCGCTGCATGGGGCAGGTACCGGTACAATAGAACCACAGAGCGACTCCTTGATTTTAAACAGAAGCGTGCGATCGCTCGCCGTGTCATCCGTGACGCTAAACGCACTTGCTGGCGAGATTATGTCTCCACCATCACCTCTGCTTCCTCTATGAGTGCAGTCTGGAAAAAAGTACGAAAACTGAGTGGTAAATATTCTCCTGACCCGGCTCCTGTTCTGCGGGTTGCCGGTGTTGATATAGCAAACCCACTAGATGTTGCCAATGAAATTGGCAATCATCTGGTCCGTATTTCTCAGGGACTCCATCTATGCCCCTCATTTCTTTCCTCAAAGTCTGCCAGAGAGTTAGCACCCTTGGACTTTTCTTCTCTCAGAGAAGAACAGTATAATGTGCCTTTTACACTTCAAGAACTGGAGGCAACACTCTCAGCTTGTCGATCATCGGCAGCTGGGCCCGACGACATTCATATTCGTATGCTACAACATTTACATCAGTCAGCCCTTGCAGTCCTATTACGCCTTTACAATCTTATTTGGTCACAAGGAGTTCTTCCACAGCTGTGGAAATCCGCCATTGTTCTCCCTTTCCGCAAACCAGGCACTACGGGACATGAAACCTCCCACTATCGTCCCATTGCTCTTACCAGTGCAGTTTGCAAAGTAATGGAACGTCTAGTAAATAGACGTTTAGTGTGGTATTTAGAGACACACAACAGTCTCTCCACTCGTCAATATGGCTTTCGTAAGGGACGTTCTACCATAGACCCCTTACTGCGCTTGGATACGTATGTTCGTAATGCCTTTGCGAATAACCACTCAGTTATTGCCATATTTTTTGATCTTGAGAAGGCATATGACACAACTTGGAGGTATAATATTTTAGCCCAAGCCCACTCCTTAGGCCTTCGAGGCAATCTACCATCCTTCCTTAAGAACTTTTTAACTGACAGGCATTTCCGTGTTCGGGTTAATAATGTGCTCTCCCCGGACTTTATCCAAGCTGAAGGTGTCCCCCAGGGATGTGTTCTGAGCACAACACTTTTTCTCCTTGCTATTAATGATTTGGCCTCTAGTCTTCCATCAAATATTTGGTCATCACTCTATGTTGATGACTTCGCTATTGCCTGTGCAGGCGCTGACTGTCACCTCCTTACAGTTTCTCTCCAGCATGCAGTCGACCGTGTTTCCAATTGGGCCACCACACATGGGTTTAAATTTTCCAGCACTAAAACCCACCAAATCACTTTCACTAGACGCTCTGTCATCTCTGATCATCCTTTGTACCTCTATGGCTCACGTATCCCTGAACGTGATACAGTCAAGTTTCTGGGCCTCCTCTTTGATCGTAGGTTATCCTGGAAACCTCACATTACCTCTCTGAAGGCAACTTGTCACAGCCGGCTGAACCTTCTTAAAACCCTTGCTCATCTTTCGTGGGGAGCTGATCGTCGAACCCTCCTTCACCTACATTCCACCCTTATTTTATCGAAACTTGATTATGGTGACCAGATCTATTCAGCGGCATCTCCTGCTACTCTCTCTAGCCTTAACCCCATTCATCACCAAGGATTACGTTTATGCCTTGGTGCTTTTCGCTCTTCCCCTGTCGAAAGCCTCTATGCAGAAGCGAACGTTCCATCCTTATCCGATCGCCGTGATGCCCATTGCCTGCGCTACTATGTACGCTCTCATGATCTCCGCAATCCTTCCATTTATAGAATGGTCACTGATATTAGTAGACATTCTTTATTTGTTCGCCGCCCCTGCTTACTCCGTCCCTTCTCTCTTCGCCTTCATTCGCTCTTGTCTTCTCTTCAACTACCACCTTTCTATGTACATGTAGCATCACACTTTTCCCTACCCCCCTGGGAAGTTCCAGCTGTTCGAGTCTGTTCTTTCTCCCTCCCTTGCTCGAAAGCCCAACTGTCTACGGTCGCTTCCCGCTCTCTTTTTCTTGACCACTTTCACTCTCATTCTCATGCCATTGCTGTGTACACAGATGGCTCTAAGTCTTCTGACGGCGTAGGATTCGCAGCAGTGTTTCCGGACAGCGTCGTACAAGGGCATTTACTATCTTCAGCTAGTATTTTTACTGCTGAATTATATGCCATCCTTACAGCACTTATCCGTATTGCATCTATGCCTGTGTCATCATTTGTGGTTGTCTCAGACTCCCTTAGTGCTTTACAGGCTATACAAAAATTTGATACACCTCACCCCTTAGTCCTCCGTATCCAACTTTGGCTACGCCGCATCTTTACTAAGCATAAAGATATTGTTTTTTGTTGGGTCCCTGGTCATGTTGACGTACAGGGCAATGAACAGGCAGACACTGCTGCGCGGTCAGCAGTACATGACCTACCAGTTTCTTATAGAGGTATTCCATGTACGGACTATTTTGCTGTAATATCTTCCCACCTTCACACCCGTTGGCAACAACGTTGGTCTACTATGCTCGGCAACAAACTTCAGTCTATTAAACCGAGTATAGGTTACTGGCCGTCTTCTTATCACCAGTGTCGAGGTTGGGAGACTACTCTCTCCCGTCTTCGCATTGGCCATACTCGTCTTACTCATGGATATCTCATGGAGAGGCGTCTTGCTCCTCTCTGTGAGAATTGCCAAGCTCCATTATCAGTCAGCCACATTCTGTTGGACTGCCCACTTTATCAACGAGCACGCAGAATTTACCTCTGTCGTCGTCTTCGCCCCGCTGCTCTCTCTTTACCTTCCCTTCTCGCTGATGGACCCACCTTTCATCCGGACTCTCTCATTGACTTTTTGACAACGACTGACTTACTCCACAAATTTTGATACTTTCAGCCCTTTCTACTTGTATCTCTTGCTACCCTCTACCCCCGTACTATCCCCTGCCCCGCTGTTTTCTGTAACCTGCTGATCATCCCCCCTCCCTTCTGCCATCCAATTCCCTTGCTTCCTTCCCTACCCTGCAGCGCTGTATAGCCCTTGTGGCTTAGCGCTTCTTTTTGATTATAATAATAATAATTTAACTGACAGGCATTTCCGTGTTTGGGTTAATAATGTGCTCTCCCCGGACTTTATCCAAGCTGAAGGTGTCCCCCAGGGATGTGTTCTGAGCACAACACTTTCTCTCCTTGCTATTAATGATTTGGCCTCTAGTCTTCTATCAAATATTTGGTCATCACTCTATGTTGATGACTTCGCTATTGCCTGTGCAGGCGCTGACTGTCACCTTATTACAGTTTCTCTCCAGCATGCAGTCGACCGTGTTTCCAATTGGGCCACCACACGTGGGTTTAAATTTTCCAGCACTAAAACCCACCAAATTACTTTCACTAAACGCTCTGTCATCTCCGATCATCCTTTGTATCTCTATGGCTCCCGTATCCCAGAACGTGATACAGTCAAGTTTCTGGGCCTCCTCTTTGATCTTAGGTTATCCTGGAAACCTCACATTACCTCTCTGAAGGCAACTTGCCACAGCCGGCTGAACCTCTTTAAAACCCTTGCTCATCTTTCATGGGGATCTGATCGTCGAACCCTCCTTCGCCTACATTCCACCCTTATCTTATCGAAACTTGATTATGGTGACCAGATCTATTCAGCGGCATCTGCTGGTACTCTCTCTAGCCTTAACCCCATTCATCACCAAGGATTACGTTTATGCCTTGGTGCTTTTCGCTCTTCCCCTGTCAAGAGCCTCTATGTAGAAGCGAACGTTCCATCCTTATCCGATCGCCGTGATGCCCATTGCCTTCGCTACTATTAGTAGACATTCTTTATTTGTTCGCCGCCCCTGTTTACTCCGTCCCTTCTCTCTTCGCCTTCATTCGCTCTTGTCTTCTCTTCAATTACCACCTTTCTATGTACATGTAGCATCTCACTTTTCCCTACCCCCCTGGGAAGTTCCAGCTGTTCGAGTCTGTTCTTTCTCTCTCCCTTGCTCGAAAGCCCAACTGTCTACGGTCGCTTCCCGCTCTCATTTTCTTGACCACTTTCACTCTCATTCTCATGCCATTGCTGTGTACACAGATGGCTCTAAGTCTTCTGACGGCGTAGGATTCGCAGCAGTGTTTCCGGACAGCATCGTACAAGGGCATTTACTATCTTCGGCTAGTATTTTTACTGCTGAAATGTATGCCATCCTTACAGCACTTATCTGTATTGCATCTATGCCTGTGTCATCATTTGTGGTTGTCTCAGACTCCCTTAGTGCTTTACAGGCTATACAGAAATTTGATACACCTCACCCCTTAGTCCTCCGTATCCAACTTTGGCTACGCCGCATCTTTACCAAGCATAAAGATATTGTTTTTTGTTGGGTCCCTGGTCATGTTGACGTACAGGGCAATGAACAGGCAGACACTGCTGCGCGGTCAGCAGTACATGACCTACCAGTTTCATGTAGAGGTATTCCATTTACGGACTATTTTGCTGCAATATCTTCCCAACTTCACACCCGTTGGCAACAACGTTGGTCTACTATGCTTGGCAACAAACTTCAATCTATTAAACCGAGTATAGGTTACTGGCCGTCTTCTTATCACCAGTGTCGAGGTTGGGAGACTACTCTCTCCCGTCTTCGCATTGGCCATACTCGTCTTACTCATGGATATCTCATGGAGAGGCGCCCTGCTCCTCTCTGTGAGAATTGCCAAGTTCCATTATCAGTCAGCCACATTCTGTTGGACTGCCCACTTTATCAACTAGCACGCAGAATATACCTCCGTCGTCGTCTTCGCTCTGCTGCTCTCTCTTTACCTTCCCTTCTCGCTGATGGACCAACCTTTCATCCAGACTCTCTCATTGACTTTTTGACAACAACTGACTTACTTCACAAATTCTGATACCTTCAGCCCTTTCTACTTCAATCTCTTGCTACCCCCTACCCCCGTACTATCCCCTGCCCTGCTGTTTTCTGTAACCTACTGATCATCCCTCCTCCCTTCTGCCATCCAATACCCTCGCTTCCTTCCCTAACCTGCAGCGCTGTATAGCCCTTGTGGCTTAGCGCTTCTTTTTGATTATAATAATAATAATACTCTCTCCAGTCTTCGCATTGGCCATACTTGTCTTACTCATGGATATCTCATGGAGAGGCGCCCTGCTCCTCTCTGTGAGAATTGCCAAGTTCCATTATCAGTCAGCCACATTCTGTTGGACTGCCCACTTTATCAACGAGCACGCAGAATTTACCTCCGTCATCGTCTTCGCTCTGCTGCTCTCTCTTTACCTTCCCTTCTCACTGATGGACCCACCTTTCATCCAGACTCTCTCATTGACTTTTTGACAACAACTGACTTCACAAATTCTGATACCTTCAGCCCTTTCTACTTCAATCTCTTGCTACCCCTTACCCCCGTACTATCCCCTGCCCCGCTGTTTTCTGTAACCTACTGATCATCCCTCCTCCCTTCTGCCATCCAATACCCTCGCTTCCTTCCCTACCCTGCAGCGCTGTATAGCCCTTGTGGCTTAGCCCTTCTTTTTGATTATAATAATAATAATGGGGCTTAAAGCACCTGTAGATTTTTTACTCTGTAAAAATTTAGTGTTTTCTGTATATGAAGTGCATTCTAATATGATGTACGTTTTGTGGTGCTTAATATGAACTCGATAGAATTTATATGGATTTAGATTCCAGTTTCTTGAGGATGGGGGAGACAGTACTGTGTATGTATATGTTGCTCCCAGTTAAAGGGTTAAGGATTGGTATTTCTTAGGGAAGCAAGTGTTGATGATATAGCTATTGCCTAATGGTACATCTGAACAGGGATTGATAATATTTAAAGGTCCTTATCCTGTAAGTCAAGTAAGGGACTGTTTTTAATTGACTGACAAGAATATTTTTGCCCCACTCATGAACTTGCGCTACAGTCAGTGCCAACATTAATTGTATTTTCTCCACTCTTATATATATATATATATTATATATATATATATATATATATATATATATATATATATATATATATATATATATATATAAACCTAGAGATGGTATAAATAAAAAAAATTTTTGAGCATTTAATAAAAAATGGAACTTAAAATTAAATGAAGTATTTTAAATACAGTACATTTATATAATTCTTTTACCTGCCTCCTTCACCTGAATAACCATCAGTGTCAGTCCCATACCCCAGGTACCTAGATAATCATCAGTGTCAGTCCCATACCCCAGGTACCTAGATAACCATCAGTGTCAGTCCCATTCCCCAGGTACCTAGATAACCATCAGTGTCAGTCCAATACCCCAGGTACCTAGATAACCATCAGTGTCAGTCCCATACCCCAGGTACCTAGATAACCATCAGTGTCAGTCCCATTCCCCAGGTACCTAGATAACCATCAGTGTCAGTCCCATTCCCCAGGTACCTAGATAACCATCAGTGTCAGTCCCATTCCCCAGGTACCTAGATAACCATCAGTGTCAGTCCCATACCCCAGGTACCTAGATAACCATCAGTGTTAGTCCCATACCCCAGGTACCTAGATAACCATCAGTGTCAGTCCCATACCCCAGGTACCTAGATAACCATCAGTGTTAGTCCCATACCCCAGGTACCTAGATAACCATCAGTGTTAGTCCCATACCCCAGGTACCTAGACAACCATCAGTGTTAGTCCCATACCCCAGGTACCTAGATAACCATCAGTGTCAGTCTCATACCCCAGGTACCTAAATAACCATCAGTGTTAGTCCCATACCCCAGGTACCTAGATAACCATCAGTGTCAGTCCCATACCCCAGGTACCTAGATAACCATCAGTGTCAGTCTCATACCCCAGGTACCTAGATAACCATCAGTGTCAGTCCCATACCCCAGGTCCCATACCCCAGGTACCTAGATAACCATCAGTGTCAGTCCCATACCCCAGGTACCTAGATAACCATCAGTGTCAGTCCCATACCCCAGGTACCTAGATAACCATCAGTGTCAGTCCCATACCCCAGGTACCTAGATAACCATCAGTGTCAGTCCCATACCCCAGGTACCTAGATAACCATCAGTGTTAGTCCCATACCCCAGGTACCTAGATAACCATCAGTGTCAGTCTCATACCCCAGGTACCTAGATAACCATCAGTGTCAGTCCCATACCCCAGGTACCTAGATAACCATCAGTATCAGTCCCATACCCCAGATACCTAGATAACCATCAGTGTCAGTCTCATACCCCAGGTACCTAGATAACCATCAGTGTCAGTCTCATACCCCAGGTACCTAGATAACCATCAGTGTCAGTCCCATACCCCAGGTACCTAGATAACCATCAGTGTCAGTCTCATACCCCAGGTACCTAGATAACCATCAGTGTTAGTCCCATGCCCCAGGTACCTAGATAACCATCAGTGTCAGTCCCATACCCCAGGTACCTAGATAACCATCAGTGTCAGTCTCATACCCCAGGTACCTAGATAACCATCAGTGTCAGTCCCATACCCCAGGTACCTAGATAACCATCAGTGTCAGTCCCATGCCCCAGGTACCTAGATAACCATCAGTGTCAGTCCCATACCCCAGGTACCTGGATAACCATCAGTGTCAGTCCCATGCCCCAGGTACCTAGATAACCATCAGTGTCAGTCTCATACCCCAGGTACCTGGATAACCATCAGTATCAATCCCATGCCCCAGGTACCTGGATAACCATCATTGTCAATCCCATGCCCCAGGTACCTGAATAGCCATCAATGTCAGTTCCATACCCCAGGTACCTGGATAACCATCTGTGTCAGTCCCATGCCCCAGGTACCTGGGTAACCACCAGTGTCAGCCCCATGCCCCAGATACCTAGGTAACCATCAGTGTCAGTCCCATGCCCCAGGTACCTGGATAACCATCAGTATCAATCCCATGCCCCAGGTACCTGGATAACCATCATTGTCAATCCCATGCCCCAGGTACCTGGATAACCATCATTGTCAATCCCATGCCCCAGGTACCTGGGTAACCATCATTGTCAATCCCATGCCCCAGGTACCTGGGTAACCATCATTGTCAATCCCATGCCCCAGGTACCTGGATAACCATCATTGTCAATCCCATGCCCCAGGTACCTGGATAACCATCAGTATCAATCCTATGCCCCAGATGCCTGGATAACCATCAGTGTCAGTCCCATGCCCCAAGTACCTGGGTAACTATTGGTGTCAATCCCATGCCCCAGGTACCTGGGTAACCACCCATGTCAATCCCTGAATTAAGGTTGTATGATTTCATTACTTCTGTCTTCCTTATTTAAAGTATAACTCAATATTCAGTCTGGATATTCAGCTTTTATGTACACTCAAAAGCTGTAATCTAAGGAAGTTGTTGTTAGCTAGTGGAGAAGCCTAAAATAAGACAATTTATGAAAATTTCCTGAAATATCATAACTGTTTAAATAATGCTTATTGGTTCATTCTTTATGGAGTTTACTACTATGACAATCAAATCAATTTAGTATGT
Source organism: Cherax quadricarinatus (assembly GCF_038502225.1). NCBI lineage: Eukaryota > Metazoa > Arthropoda > Malacostraca > Decapoda > Parastacidae > Cherax > Cherax quadricarinatus. The sequence goes on along the minus strand of NC_091314.1, from coordinate 39,599,824 downwards.
ATGAAATAACTTCCTGATCTGAATGAATGTACAGTACTAAATTATGGTTTTAAATATTGCTGGCTTAAATCATTCGCTACATAATTTCTGAAATGTTTCTTGACTGTATGCTGGTTCTCAGGGTACAAATTAATTGTTCATGCAACATTAAAAAACATAATATAAAAATGAAGTAAGAAAAACCTAAAAAAAAAAATTCCCAAAATCCCAGTATCCTAAAATATGACATTTGAAATTTCTGTGCATTACAGGTAGACAGTAGTAGGTAAGATATTTTGTTTGATACTGATATTATTAACCCTTAAACGGTCCAAACATATATATACGTTCACCTGCGCAGCGCCCTGAATATTTTGAAAAAAAAAAAATTTTATAGGAAAAAAGAGCATGTGGTACCCAGGCATCTCTAATTTTTTTCATATGGGGCACACTGAGTGCACACACCCATTCTCATGTCTAGGCGACTCAGGCCTATCATGCCACTGTTGAATGAATGACAGATGAAACGTATATATACGTTTGGGGCGCTACGCGAGAGAATGTATATATACGTTTGGACCGTTTAAGGGTTAATGCACAGACATTGTCAATAGATATAAGTCTTTTATTGTAATTCCACATGGTGTATTTTCCTACTTATACTAACTATAAATAATAGTTTTGGTAGTCACTTTATGAAGCTCATATAAGTGATCATCTTGTAAATATTATTAAGAATCTTAAACTGGCTGTTTTTCATGCTAAACAAATATTAAGCATTTTTCTAATTGTTAGTTATCAATTAAGCTTATTTGTACTTATAATAAAAGCAGAAAATTGTTTAATATGCCAGCTTGCTTGTTACATGTTATGGTTGTAGAATAAAATAAAGAATTATTTTTCTGAGTATTAAAAATGTTCCCTCATGTATTGATTTCCAGTTTTTTAAATTGGGTAATTATCCTTAAAAAATTAATTCATTAAAGCTAAATTGAGGCTAATACTGTACAGTAAGTACTGTGTGATTTATTGTACTATAGAGCCCTTGTGGTTTAGCGCTTCTTTTTGATTATAATAATAATAATTTATTGTACTATCTTCTGGATCTTTTCACATAAGAATTTCTCCTGCATTTTATTGTTATATTTAGGGGAAAATGCTAAACTCATAAGCATCATACAGTGCTTGGGGAATAGAAGGCAATAAGGGTCAATTCAAGGCAGGCAAAAAAGGACCAGTTCCTTGGATCAAGAGCCCCTCACCATCAAGGCACTGCCCTTAAGGAGTGTCTCACAAAACCATTTCAGAGGTACAGTACTTGCTAGATAGCTTCTAAACCACATATGCCATTACTAAAATTATGCTTTCTTTTTTTTTTTAGCTATTTTTGCTATTGGTTTCATATATCTTGTTTGAAAACTAAGTAAGAGGTTTGTTAGCTCATTGCCTTTGACTAGACTGTATTTCTTCATCCCTAATACAGTACTTTATAAATTTTCAAACAGTTCTTAGTGAAAATATGTATACTTGATGTATATTCATTCACTACCAAAATAAGGATATATTCACTACAAAATAAGGATATATTCTCTACCAAATAAGGATGTATGTTCATTCACTACCAAAATAAGGATATATTTGCTACCAAAATAAGGATATATTCACTACCAAAATAAGGATGTATGTTCATTCACTACCAAAAATAAAGATATTCTGTGTATTAATTTATTGTCAAAATAAGGATACTTAATGCGTATTTGTTTATAACCAAATTATTTTTTTGTTTTCATTATGATTAAAAGTAATTATTTGTATTATTCTTATGATTTCTTGAATGATATTTAGAGAATTTTGACTAGATTAAAACATTTTGGATCAATATTATGTACAGTGTTTCTTTATATTACCAAATGTTAACCAGAATATTTTTGTTACTTGTATTAAAATTTTCAAAGAAAATAATGTCATCAAGGTCATATGTTAAGGGGATCATTCATTATTAATATTTTTTCATTGTTGCCTGATTTTGCCAAAATTTCTGCTTAGTGGTACTTCTGAAGATTTTTTTTTTTTTTTTGTTTTTTTGCTGAAATTCAGTGCAGTCTTTGGCATGATTTTGCTCGAAATATATTCATTGTTCCTTTGAATATTTTATTGAAATAGGAATATCTTCAGATTAAACCTTTTTGTTTTGTAATTTTTAGAATATTTTGTAATGCTGTATACGTATGTAAATATATATAGAGATACCATAGTACAGGCTGGGAAAGTCACTAGGCATTAGTTATTCCTCATTTATTTATATTACACTAATGTATTTAGCCAATTTTTGTAAGAGTATTGTTACTTAATAAAGGTGTTAAAAGTAGAATATTATTTAATGGATTATTTATGAAGTGAATTAGGAATTTATTTGCTTCCATTTAAGTGAATTATGTAATTACTATGTATGTTAATAATTCTACATCATCATTATATGATAAAAGTGTGTTTAAACTTTTCTCCTGATATTTTCATTACTGATCATTTCCACACCTCTAAAAGACTGCAGAAACACTATTGGCTCTCAGTAAAAAAAAAAATGGACATAAAAGCTTTCTGTAGTTTCCTGAATTGAGCCTGAATACCTTCCATATCCCCCCCCCCCCCACATGCGCTATATAATCCTGCGGGTTTAGCGCTCCCCATGATTATAATAATAATTAGGTGTGATTTAAATATACAAATACAAATTTTTATTTCTTTGTGACACGTACTGAAACAGTCGTAGGCACAAAGGAATGCCACTAGTATGCAATGCATTTTGGGCAAACAAATCCTAATGTTTAGAGACTAAAGATTTAGATATGGATTATTAAGTAGGATTTTTTTAAGCAGTTAACTACAACCATATGTACAATAAGAAAGGGACCTAACAAACAAATAGTACAATTTCAAAAATATGACACTATTTTGAACTGATTCAGTGATATTCACTTTTGTAGAGTGATTGAATAGAGATGGCAAAGATACAGGAAGTTACTTAGTTACAGAAGAAATACCTCTTCAAGGGGGGCTCCTTGGCGTGGTGAAGAGGCTCTTGGTCTGAGGAATTAGCCCTGTCGGTCTTCTTCCTCAGACCGAACCTAATTACCCCCCATTCTCCCCTCCCCTATCCCATCCTCCCCATCCTCCCCTTTTTCCATTCCTCCTCCTCCTCCCCACCCCTCCCTTTTGCCCTTCCTCTTTTTGGCCTTTGGGATTTCTCCCACAGGCGCGCTAGTTCCTAGGTAGGGGAAAAGACACCGGGGTCCATCCCATTCCGTTGAGGTTCTTGGCGGTGGCGTAGTTTGCCGTGGAATCTGGATTGCCTGGGGATGTCCCGATCCCTCTCCGGTATCCCGCAGTAGCTTTGGGTATCTTTCGGGCGACGGGTGTATCTCTGGAAGCCGCCTTTCGGATTCCGGGGGTGGTGGCCGAAGGAGGTATGCTTTGTGGCGGATATCCGGCCGCCCTCTCTTTTGTCCACCGAGGTAGCTCGGCAGATGTGAGGTTGCTATCCCGGATTGCTGGTTTACTGGCATGAAGGGTAGGGTGTGGCACGGGTTCCATGCTGCATCTGCGCTACTAGCGGTGTTGAGGTCCTCTTGGGCGCGGAGGGAGATTTCCGGCCCTTTCATTCCTCCTGGGAACTATTCCTCCCTGCTCCCCCCTTTTTTTATTCTTTTTTTTATTTTTATTTTCTTTTCTTCTTTCTTTTTTTTTTCTTAAAAACAAAAAGCAAAGGAGTAACCTAACCATGGCAGCCCTAGTCCATGAACCCACTACCCCCGGGCCCCTTCTTGATACCGCACCCTATTCTGACCCTGCCTTGTGTTTAGACCACTCTTCGGACACTCCTGATGCCCCTGTACCTCTTGCTGGTGCTGTTTCCTCACCCGCTTCAGGTACCGGGGCTTCGACTGACTCCTTCGATTTGTCTGAACTCCGCTCTCCTTTGACTATGCTTCCGGCTTCTCCCTCTACGGAACGGCAGTTTTCGAATCGCCCACCCATTTCAAGCCGGACCAACTCCGGTCCTACTCCTAAACGCCAACGTCAATCTCCTGATGATGCTCCTACGTTACCTTCCCATTCTACTCGGAAAAGACCGACACGTCAAGCACTCCCTCTCCACGCTCAGTTTCGGACCACACAATGGACTAAATTCTTTACTTTAAGACCGACTTCTTCTTCTGCCTACCTTTCTGACCATAATATTGGCAAAGCGCTCCTGCGTCATGTTGGTAGAGATATTTCATTTCATGCTCTCAAGAGCGGTATGTGCATCATCACTGTCCAGAATGCTGCCCAAGCTCATGATCTTTCTCTCCTTTCAAATATCGATACTACTACTGTCACTATTGAAAAACATCTTTCTCTCAATTCTTGTAGTGGTACTGTCATTCTGCCCCATACCATAGTCCAACAGAATTTCCAGTCATGTGGCAATGACATTTTTGAACAGCTGGAACTCCAGGATCTCCCAATCCTCAAAGTAGACACTTATGTCCTTCCTGCCCGGGGGCGGAGACGTTACCCTTGCAATGTGGCTCGTTTAACTTTTGACAGCCGAGAACTCCCATCCTCTGTATATGTCGCGGGACATCGGTTACAAGTTCGAAAGGTGATACCTACACCGCAACAATGTAGAAATTGCTGGCGTTTTGGTCACCCAGCGAAATATTGCAGATCTATGGCCGAATGCCCAGTCTGTGGTGCCGACGACCATTCTAATACATCTTGCAGTCAACCTCCATCTTGCCTTAATTGTAATGAAGCTCACCCTTCGTACTCCTGCCGTTGCCAGGTCTACTTAAATGAACGTGAAATCCGTTGCCTCAAAGAGGCAGAAGGTCTCCCTTATGCTATGGCAGTTACTCATCTCCGTCTCCAAGGGAGACTACCCCGTGTTTCTTATTCTCGTGTTTCCAAACATCCCCCCACTTCTGGGGTCCCATCTTCTGCAGCCTCCTCTGTTGTTACCCCTCCCATAGCCACTACGGCATCTAATTCTTTTGCTGTCCTTGGCTCTGACGTCCCGACTACAACTCAGTCTGTTCTCACATCTTCGCGTCCTTCCTCACAAGCCCCAGTATCGACAAGACCTCGTACGACACCTAATACCAATCGCCCCTCTACTCAGAAATCCAAAAAATCCACATTGCTCAAATCTTCTTTGCTCCTTCCTTCCCTTCTTCCACCTCCACACTTTACCTTTCCAGTCTCTGTACCTAGTTCTTCCCCTCTCTCTGGCTCTATTACAAGTGTGGAGATTCACCCTCCTCCTCGTACTATGCCTTCCACCCCCGTCCCCTCCCAAGTTTCTCCCTCTTCTGCCACCTCCCAGGTTTCTGCCTCTTCTGTCCCCCCCCACACTTCATCTCCAGTCCCTTACACTCTTCCCTCCCCCTCTACTTTGGTACAGTCCATTACTGTCCCAATCTTTACTCACCCTCCTCCTTCTATCTCCAATATGGTCTCTCATACATCTTTGAATTCAGAAACACTTGAAGCCATTTCAGAATATATTGCAGAGACTAAACCTTCAATGGACACTGATTCACTTCCTGTTCCTTCTCTTCCCTCTCCTCCATCTTCACAATCCCATTCTTCGCAACGCTCCGTTCCTTCGCTACTTGAACGTCTTCCAATGCCACCACACGTTGACTTTTCTAACCCCTCTAGTCCGTAGGTGCCTTTACCTACAGATTCCTGGTATTTTCTTCATCGCCAATCATGGCCTATTTACAGTGGAATATCCGCGGCCTCAGGGGTAATCGGGGTGAGCTTCAGATGTTGCTTTCCAGGTTTTCCCCTGTTGGTGCTTGCTTACAAGAACCAAAATTACACTCGGCTGTCTTCCAACCTATCTCAGGCTATAATTTATTGTATTCTTCGGATCCTTTCTCAGATGGGACCTTTAATGAAAGTGCCCTTCTTCTACGCAATGATATTCCGTACTGTCAACTATTTGTCCATACCTCGCTGCATTACACTGCAGCCCGTATCCACTTGAATAAGTGGTTTACAATATGTTCTTTATATCTCTCTCCTTCTCGAGCATTTTCTATCCCAGACTTTGCCTTTCTTGTTTCATCCTTACCACCACCACTTCTGTTACTTGGTGATTTTAATGCCCACCATTTCCTCTAGGGGGGTCTCATTGTGACTCACGTGGCATCCAGTTGGAGGCTTTTCTCGCCTCTCACCCCCTCCATGTTTTAAATACGGGTACTCCCACCCATTTTGATCCTCGTACTCATACTCTCTCTTGCATCGATTTATCAGTCTGCTCTTCCTCCACTGCACTAGACTTCACCTGGTCTGTTCTACCGGACTTACATGACAGCGATCATTTTCCGATCATTCTTACTTCTTCTTATTCACCACCTTTCCGTAGCCCTCGCTGGCAATTTGATCGGGCAAATTGGGATCTTTACTCACACCTCACTGCTTTTAGTGAGGTTCCTTCTTCATCCTCCATTGATGAGCTCCTACACCTCTTCTCGACGTCAGTTTATACCGCAGCTTCTCATTCTATACCCCAAACCTCAGGCAGGCATTCTCAGAAGTGCGTGCCTTGGTGGTCTGCTTGTGCTCGTGCAGTACGTTTGAAACGTGCTGCATGGGGCAGGTACCAGTACAATAGAACCGCTGAGAGACTTCTTGATTTTAAGCAGTAGCGTGCGATCGCTCACCGTGTCATCCGTGAAGCTAAACGCACTTGTTGGCGAGACTATGTTTCCACCATCACCTCTGCTTCTTCTATGAGTGCAGTCTGGAAAAAAGTGAGGAAATTGAGTGGTAAATACTCTCCTGACCCGGCTCCTGTTCTACGGGTCGCTGGTGTTGATGTAGCAAACCCTCTCGACGTTGCCATTGAACTTGGCACACATCTGGTCCGTATTTCCCGAGGGCTCCATCTATGCCCCTCATTTCTTTCCTCAAAGTCTGCCAGAGAGTTAGTACCCTTGGACTTTTCTTCTCTCAGAGAAGAACAGTATAATGTGCCTTTTACACTTCAAGAACTGGAGGCAACGCTCTCAGCTTGCCGATCATCGGCAGCTGGGCCTGACGACATTCATATTCGTATGTTACAACATTTACATCGGTCAGCCCTTGTAGTCCTCTTACACCTCTTCAATCTTATTTGGGCACAAGGAGTTCTTCCCCAGCTGTGGAAATCTGCCATTGTTCTCCCTTTCCGCAAACCGGGTACTACAGGACATGATGCCTCCCACTATCGTCCCATCGCTCTTACTAGTGCAGTTTGCAAAGTGATGGAACGTCTCGTAAATCGACGTTTAATGTGGTATTTAGAGACACACAACAGTCTCTCCGCTAGTCAATATGGCTTTCGTAAGGGTCGTTCTACCATAGACCCCTTACTACGCTTGGATACGTATGTTCGTAATGCCTTTGCGAATAATCACTCAGTTATTGCCATATTTTTTGACCTTGAGAAGGCATATGACACAACTTGGAGGTATAATATTTTGGCCCAGGCCCATTCCTTAGGCCTCCGAGGCAATCTACCATCCTTCCTTAAGAACTTTTTAACTGACAGACATTTCCGTGTTCGAGTCAATAATGTTCTTTCCCCGGACTTCGTCCAAGCTGAAGGTGTCCCTCAGGGATGTGTTCTAAGCACAACACTTTTTCTCCTTGCTATAAATGATTTGGCCTCTGTTCTTCCACCCAATATTTGGTCATCACTCTATGTTGATGACTTCGCTATTGCTTGTGCAGGCGCTGACTGTCATCTTATTGCAGTTTCTCTCCAGCATGCGGTCGACCATGTTTCCACTTGGGCCACCACGCATGGGTTTAAATTTTCAAGTACCAAAACTCACCAAATTACTTTCACTAGACGCTCTGTTATCTCCGATCATCCTTTGTATCTCTATGGCTCCCGTATCCCCGAACGTGATATAGTCAGGTTTCTGGGCCTTCTCTTTGGCCGTAGGTTATCCTGGAAACCTCACATTACCTCTCTGAAGGCAACTTGTCACAGCTGGCTAAACCTTCTTAAAACCCTTGCTCATCTTTCCTGGGGAGCTGATCGTCAAACTCTGCTTCGCCTACATTCAGCCCTCATTTTATCGAAACTCGATTATGGTGACCAGATTTATTCCGCGGCCTCTCCTGCTACTCTCTCTAGCCTTAACTCTATCCATCACCAAGGATTACGTTTGTGCCTTGGTGCTTTTCGCTCTTCCCCTGTTGAGAGCCTCTATACAGAAGCGAATGTTCCATCCTTGTCTGATCGCCGTGATGCCCATTGCCTTCGCTACTATGTATGCTCTCACGATCTACACAATCCTTCCATTTATAGAATGGTCACCGATATTAGTAGACATTCTTTATTCGTTCGCCGCCCCTGTTTGCTCCGTCCCTTTTCTCTTTGCCTACATTCACTCTTGTCTTCCCTTCAGTTACCACCTTTATATGTTCATGTAGCATCTCACTTTTCCCTACCCCCCTGGGAAGTTCCAGCTGTTCGGGTCTGTTCTTTCTCACTCCCTTGCTCGAAAGCTCAACTGCCTACGGTGGCTTCCCGCTCTCTTTTTCTTGATCACTTCCACTCCCATTCTCATGCCACTGCTGTGTACACAGATGGCTCTAAGTCTTCAGACGGCGTCGGATTCGCAGCAGTGTTTCCGGACAGCGTTGTGCGGGGGCATTTACTATCTTCAGCTAGCATTTTTACTGCTGAACTGTATGCCATTCTTGCAGCACTTATTCGTATCACATCTATGCCTGTGTCATCATTTGTAGTAGTCTCAGACTCCCTTAGTGCTCTACAGGCTATACGAAAATTTGATACATCTCATCCCCTAGTTCTCCGTATCCAACTTTGGCTACGCCGTATCTCTACCAAACATAAAGATATTGTTTTTTGTTGGGTCCCTGGTCATGTCGACGTACAGGGCAATGAACAGGCAGACACTGCTGCGCGGTCAGCAGTACATGACCTACCAATTTCCTAACGAGGTGTTCCATTTCTGGACTATTTTGCTGCAATAGCTACCCACCTTTGCACTCGTTGGCAACAACGTTGGTCAACTCTGCTCGGTAACAAACTTCATTCTATTAAACCGAGCATAGGTTACTGGCCGTCTTCTTGTCATCAGTGCCGAGGTTGGGAGACCACTCTCTCCCACCTTCGCATTGGCCACACTCGTCTTACTCATGGGTATCTCATGGAGAGGCACCCTGTTCCTCTCTGTGAGCAGTGTCAAGTTCCAGTATCGATTAGCCACATTCTGTTAGACTGCCCTCTCTATCAACGAGCACGCAGAATTTACCTCCAACGTCATCTTCGTTCTACTACTCTCTCTTTACCTTCCCTTCTTGCTGATGGACCCTCCTTTAATCCTGACTCTCTCATTGACTTCTTGACAACGACTGATTTACTCCACAAACTCTGATGATACTTTTCGCACTCCCCTCAGCCCTTTCTAGTTCAGTCTCTTGCTGCCCTTTACCCTTTCACCATCCACTACCCCGCTGTTATCCGTAACCTATTACTCATCCATCTCCCTTTTGCCACCTGATGCCCTCGCTTCCTTCCTGCCCTGCAGCGCTGTATAGTCCTTGTGGCTTAGCGCTTCTTTTTAGATTATAATAATAATACAGAAGAAATATAATGGGACAAGATGTGTAATCAATTTTCTGAGCGAGTTGAAGGAATACCAGAAGACAAAGGACAGTTGGACGAGCTGGTTTTATCTGGCATAGCCTTTCAAAAGGCACCTCCCACTTGAAGGGTTAGTTAAAAATAGTTATGTAAATTCTCAAATAGGTTAGGTAAGTTTCTTATGTACAGTCCTTTTCAATTATTATTATAATCAAAAAGAAGCGCTAAGCCACAAGGGCTATACAGCGCTGCAGGGCAGGAAGGAAGTGAGGGCATCAGGTGGCAAAAGGGAGGTGGATGAGTAATAGGTTACGGATAACAGCGGAGCAGTGGATGGTGAAAGGGTAAAGGGCAGCAAGAGACTGAGTTAGAAAGGGCTGAGGGGAGTGCGTAAGGTATCATCAGAGTTTATGGAGTAAATCAGTCGTTGTCAAGAAGTCAATGAGAGAGTCAGGATTAAAGGAGGGTCCATCAGCAAGAAGGGAAGGTAAAGAGAGAGTAGTAGAACGAAGACGGCGTTGGAGGTAAATTCTGCATGCTCATTGATAGAGAGGGCAGTCTAACAGAATGTGGCTAATCGATACTGGAACTTGACACTGCTCACAGAGAGGTACAGGGTGCCTCTCCATGAGATACCCATGAGTAAGACGAGTGTGGCCAATGCGAAGGCGGGAGAGAGTGGTCTCCCAACCACGGCACTGATGACAAGACGGCCAGTAACCTATGCTCGGTTTAATAGAATGAAGTTTGTTACCAAGCAGAGTTGACCAACGTTGTTGCCAATGGGCACGAAGGTGGGCAGCTATTGCAGCAAAATAGTCCAGAAATGGAACACCTCTATAGGAAATTGGTAGGTCATGTACTGCTGACCGCGCAGCAGTGTCTGCCTGTTCATTGCCCTGTATGTCGACATGACCAGGGACCCAACAAAAAATAATATCCTTATGCTTCGTAGAGATACGGCATAGCCAAAGTTGGATACGGAGAACTAGGGGGTGAGATGCATCAAATTTTCGTATAGCCTGTAGAGCACTAAGGGAGTCTGAGACTACCACAAATGATGACACAGGCATAGATGCAATACGAATAAGTGCTGCAAGAATGGCATACAGTTCAGCAGTAAAAATGCTAGCCTAAGATAGTAAATGACCCTGCACGACGCTGTCCGGAAACACTGCTGCGAATCCGACGCCGTCTGAAGACTTAGAGCCATCTGTGTACACAGCAGTGGCATGAGAATGGGAGTGGAAGTGATCAAGAAAAAGAGAGTGGGAAGCCACCGTAGGCAGTTGAGCTTTCGAGCAAGGGAGTGAGAAAGAACAGACCCGAACAGCTGAAACTTCCCAGGGAGGTAGGGAAAAGTGAGATGCTACATGAACATATAAAGGTGGTAAGTGAAGGGAAGACAAGAGTGAATGTAGGCGAAGAGAAAAGGGACGGAGCAAACAGGGGCAGCGAATGAATAAAGAATGTCTACTAATATCAGTGACCATTCTATAAATGGAAGGATTGCGTAGATAGTGAGAGCGTACATAGTAGCGAAGGCAATGGGCATCACGGCGATCAGACAAGGATGGAACATTCACTTCTGCATAGAGGCTCTCAACAGGTGAAGAGCGAAAAGCACCAAGGCACAAACGTAATCCTTGGTGATGGATAGAGTTTAGGCTAAAGAAAGTAGCAGGAGAGGCCGTGGAATAAATCTGGTCACCATAATCGAGTTTCGATAAAACGAGGGCTGAATGTAGGCGAAGCAGAGTTCGATGATCAGCTCCCCAGGAGAGATGAGCAAGGGTTTTAAGAAGGTTTAGCCGGCTGTGACAAGTTGCCTTCAGAGAGGTAATGTGAGGTTTCCAGGATAACCTACGGTCAAAGAGAAGGCCTAGAAACCTGACTGTATCACGTTCGGGGATACGGGAGCCATAGAGATACAAAGGATGATCGGAGATAACAGAGCGTCTAGTGAAAGTAATTTGGTGAGTTTTGGTACTTGAAAATTTAAACCCATGCGTGGTGGCCTAAGTGGAAACACGGTTGACCGCATGCTGGAGAGAAACTGCAATAAGATGACAGTCAGCGCCTGCACAAGCAATAGCGAAGTCATCAACATAGAGTGATGACCAAATAGTCCTTTTCAAGGAGAGTCCCGTGGTGAGGTGAAAAGGTTCTTGATCTGAGGAATTAGACCTTTTATCTCCTTGCAGTGCTGTATGGTCCTTGTGATTTAGCACTTCTTTTTTTATTATACAGTGGACCCCCGCCTTACGAAAGCATCGCATTACGTTAAATTTGCCATATGAAGCATTTGAATGCAAAAATTTTGCCTTGCCTCAATAAAAAACTCGCCTTGCGTGATTCGTCCGGGACGCGTCCCACGTGTGGCCTCAGCCCCAGTGTTTACAAGCCAGCCAGTGCGGTCACATCTACTCATACATTCAGTACATTTCACATTATCCCAGTGTTTTTAGTGCTTGTAACTGCAAAATAAGTCACCATGGACCCCAAGAAAGCTTCTAGTGCCATCCCTGTGGTAAAAAGGGCGAGAATTAGTATGGAATCGAAAAGAGAGATTAAGGAAATGTGTGCAAAGTGGGTTGAACTGCAAACCTTTATGAATGAAAATCACCCTGACACAGCTACTGCAAGCCATGTTGGCAACCTGTACAATGACAATGTTATGGCCCATTTTAGGAAAGTCTTAAAGGAATGGGAGGTACAGAGCTCTATGGACAGATTTGTTGTGCGACAGAGGTCCAGTGACTCTAAAGCTGGTCCTAGTGGCATTAAAAGAAGGGAAGTAACCCCAGAAAAGGACTTGCTACCTCAAGTCCTAATGGAAGGGGATTCCCCTTCTAAACAATAACTTCCACACTCTCTCCTACTCCCATCCCATCAATCATCACCAGATCTTCAATAAAGGTAAGTTTCATGTATTCTATTCTTAGTAGAGTAGTAGTGCTGTATAGCCCTTGTGGTTTAGCGCTTCTTTTTGATTATAATAATAATAATTAGTAGAGTAGTAATTGTGCATGTTTTCTTCAGTTTGTGTGCATTAAAATTAATATTTCATGTGGTAAAATTTTTTTTTTCATACTTTGGAGTGTCAGGAACAGATTAATTTGATTTCCATTATTTCTTATGGGGAAAATTAATTCGGCTAACGATAATTTAGGCTTATGATGAGCTCTCAAGAACGGATTAATATCGTAAGGCGGGGGTCCACTGTAATAATAAATAATATCTCCTTCCTTGGACCGAATCTAATTGTCCTCCCACCCCTCTCCTCGATTTCCCTCCCCTTGCCTTTCCTTAATTTCTCTCATATCCATATGGCCTTTGGGGATAGTTCCCTTGCAAATTACAGCTCATAGGTTGAGGAAAATTGGATCATCGTCCATCCTATTCCGTTGAGGACCTCGGTGGTGGTGGTGTTTGCCATGGAATCTGGAACATCTAGGGGTGTGCTGAGCTGCCCTCAGGAGTTCTGGAAGGTGGCTTTGTGTTCAAAAGTGACAGGTATCTTTGGTAGCTGCTTGTCAGTTCTGGGAGGTGGCAGCCAAAGGGGTATGCCTCTCAGTGGGTTTCTGGTTACCCATCTCTTTGTCTGCTGAGGTAGCTCAGCGGATGTGAGGGGTGCCATCCTGGATCACTGTTTACTGACATAGAGGGTTGTAGTGATACTGCTCCTGTGGGGAGCAGCAGCAGGATAATACTGCACCACCTCTCGGGGCCCTTAACAACAACAACAGTTTGGTGTGTGTCATGGTCGCCAACACATGGTGTGTGATTCTCTTCTCTTCTACTATCCCTATATTAGTGATGCAGATTACATGGTGAGTTTAAATATGTGGCCTGTAGTTATAACTTTTCTCTTGACATATGCAAGACATCACCATCCCTGTAGAAGCCGTTATTAGATGTACTAGTCATTATATTTTGTTGTTGCAGAAGTACTATGAAGATTCTATGTTCAATAAAGCCTAGAGATAAGGCCTGTGTTTCTATCATAACAATTTATTGAACATAGAATGGTTCCTGGGCTACCTGGTGGTGATCCTGCGCTAGACTACATCACAACATGGAGCGTTTACTGAAACCTGAGAGGCTAGACTGTGACCCCAGCTTATCAGCGGCTGCTCAGGAATGGAAGCACTGGTTTAGACTTTCGAAAACTTCTTGGGAGCCCTTCCTAAAGAAGATCTAGATAAACTAAGTCTGCTCATCAATTTTGTGTCACCTAAGATATATGAGGCTATTTCTGAGTGTAATACCTACGAAGATGCTATCAAAACCCTCAAGTCTCAGTATATTAAACCTACAAATGAAATCTTTGCACGCTATCGCCTTGCAACTCGCCGCCAGCAGACTGATGAATCCTTAGAGGAATACCTTCAAGCACTGAAAATTTTAGGTAAGGACTGTCACTTCCAAGCATTGACAGCTGCTCAGTATTGTGAAGAGTCCATCAGGGATACTTTTATCAGTGGCCTGCAATCACCAATAATAAGGCAGCGTTTATTGGAGAATAAAACTCTCGACTTAGCCGCTGCCTTTGACCAGGCAAGAGCTCTAGATTCAGCCCAGAAGAATTCTGAAGTATACAGTACCACTCAGCCTTCTCGAGTGGTAAGTGCTGCAATTCCTGACCAAGACTCTTGCAATGAAGTTACTGTGGAACCTGCCTCAGTGACAGCAGCAGCAGGTATGGTGTGTTTCTTTTGTGGTTTTTCAAGACATCCACGTCCAAAGTGTCCTGCTCGTGAAGCAATGTGCCGTAAATGCCACAAGAAAGGTCACTTTGCTAAAGTATGTCGTGCTAATGCATCAACAAGAGCTAGTGCCTCCACACATTCCAGTGATCATGCGACTCTAGCAACAGTGACTTCTGCGGCTACTCCAAATTCACTGTCAAAGGCAGTTGTGAAAGTATTCATCAAAGGAACAGAAGTAGATGGTCTTATTGATAGTGGCAGTTCAGAGAGTTTCATCAATCTTGACTTAGTTAAACGCCACTCCTTGACTGTACATCACTCATCAGGTACCATTTCCATGGCATCAACATCTCTCTCTATTCAGACCTTAGGGTTTTGTAAGGTAAATCTCAGAGTTAATGGAAAGGATTATCAAGATGTACATTTAGCTATTCTGCCACAACTGTGCTCTGATGTTATCCTTGGTCAGGACTTTCAGAAGCTGCATGGTAGTGTCACCTTAACATATGGAGGTGAACTGCCTCCTCTTGTTGTCTGTGGACTTAGCACTTTAAGGGTAGACCCACCAAAGCTGTTTGCAAATCTTACCGCGGATTGCCATCCTATATCAGCTAAGTCACGCCGCTATTCTTATGAGGATCGGATGTTCATTGAGAAAGAAACTCAGAGGCTGCTGAAGGAGGGTATTATAGAACCGAGTAATTCCCCTTGGCGTGCACAGGTTGTTGTTGTTAAAGATGATTATAGGAAACGGAGACTGGCTATCGATTACTCTGAGACAATCAACAAATTTACACTTCTTGATGGGTACCCTCTACCTCGAATTGATGATACAGTGAACAAAATTGCTCAGTACTATGTGTTTAGCACAATTGATCTACAGAGTGCCTATCATCAAGTCCCTATAAGGAATGAAGATAAACCATACACAGCATTTCAGGCTAGTGATGGCCTGTATCAGTTTACCAGAGTCCCTTTTGGAGTCACCAATGGGGTAGCCTGCTTCCAACGAATTATGGATTCACTCATTCAGGAAGAGCAACTCATGGGAACTTATGCGTATTTAGATAATGTTACCATTTGTGGCAAGACCCAGGAGGAACATGATGCAAACCTTGATAAGTTTTTGGAAGCCGCCAAGAAGAAAAATATCAGTTACAATGAGGAAAAGTGCACTTTTTCAACTAAAAGGCTTAGTATCCTTGGTTATGTAGTGGAAGGAGGTTCAATATTCCCAGACCCTGAACGACTACGACCTCTACGGGAACTTCCAATGCCTCAAGACAAAAAGTCACTCCGAAGAACTCTTGGTCTCTTTGCTTATTACTCACAATGGATCTACAACTATTCAAGTAAAGTCCGCCCATTGAGTGCTACCACATTTCCTGTGACAAAGGAAGCAGAAGCCGCTTTCCATACTCTCAAACAGGACATTGAAAACTCAGTAGTTCAAGCCATTGATGAGTCCCTACCATTCGAAGTGGAAACGGATGCATCTGACATTGCCATTGCTGCAGTCTTATCTCAGGCAGGACGACCAGTAGCCTTCTTTTCGAGAACTTTTCAAGGATCAGAGAAATGTTACGCTGCTGTAGAAAAGGAAGCCCAGGCCATCATAGAAGCAGTTTGCCACTGGAGGCATTATTTAACTGGTAGACATTTCACCATAAGGACTGACCAACGGTCCGTGATGTATATGTTCGACAAGAAGCACAAAAGTAGGATAAAGAATGACAAGATATTACGCTGGAGGATGGAACTATCGTGTTATGACTTTGATATTCTGTACCGACCGGGTCAAGAGAACATCTCACCTGATGCATTCTCTAGGTCCCACTGTGGAGCAGCATGTCATGATTTGCAATCACTCTCAGCGCTCAGTACCATTTTGTAAAATCAAAGAACATGCCCTACTCAGTGGAAGATGTGCGACAAGTGATCAGAGCATGCAGAGTATGTGCAGAGTGCAAGCCAAACTTTCATCAGCCAGAGAAGACTCATCTCATAAAATCCACCCAGCCTTTCGAGAGACTGAATATAGATTTCAAAGGACCTCTACCAAGCACAAATCAGAATAGGTATTTCCTTAACATAGTAGATGAATATTCAAGGTTTCCCTTTGTATTCCCCTGTGCAAATATGACTGCTTCAACTGTTATTAGTTGTCTTTCACAGTTCTCTATTTTTGGTATGCCAGCTTATATCCATTCAGACAGGGGATCCTCGTTCATGAGTAACGAACTTCAGGAGTTTTTGTCTAGCAAAGGTATTGCCTGCAGCAGAACAACAAGCTACAACCCTCAAGGCAATGGTCAAGTGGAGCGGTTCAATGGTACTATATGGAAGGTAGTTACAATGACATTGAAGTCGCGCAATCTACCTGTTCAACACTGGCAAACTGTCCTACCTGATGCTCTTCACTCTATTAGATCATTGCTGTGCACAGCTACTAATGCAACCCCTCATGAAAGACTCCTCAACTATTCACGTCGTTCCTCTATGGGAGCCTCCGTGCCCACTTGGTTATGTCATCCTGGACCCGTTCTCCTGAAGAGTCAATGTAGGATGAACAAGACGGATCCTTTAGTGGAAGAGGTAGAGCTCCTGCAAGCTAATCCACATTACGCCCACATTCGCTACCAAAATGGTGAAGAGACTATAGTATCTACAAGACATTTAGCCCCAGTTGAAATCCCCATTAGTGTGGAATCTCAAGATACACCAATAGATGTGAAAGATGCTTCGTTTTCTCCTGGAAAGCCCCTTGAGACTACCCCTATGGAAATAGAAGATTCTGCTCCAGCAGTTAGTCAAACCCCGCTGGAAAATATTGAACCTGGTGAAGAGCCTCAAGGGCTACGAAGGTCGGGACGTGTACGTCGCCCACCTAACGGTTTGGGAGATTACTGTCTCTGATATTTTAGAAGGGGGAGATTGTAGTGATACTGCTCCTGTGGGGAGCAGCAGGAGGATAATACTGCACCACCTCTCGGGGCCCTTAACAACAACAGTTTGGTGTGTGTCATGGGCGCCAACACATGGTGTGTGATTCTCTTCTCTTCTACTATCCCTATATTAGTGATGCAGATTACATGGTGAGTTTAAATATGTGGCCTGTAGTTATAACTTTTCTCTTGACATATGCAAGACATCACCATCCCTGTAGAAGCCGTTATTAGATGTACTAGTAATTATATTTTGTTGTTGCAGAAGTACTATGAAGATTCTATGTTCAATAAAGCCTAGAGATAAGGCCTGTGTTTCTATCACAACAAGGGTAAGGTAGGAAGCAGGTTCCATACAACATCAACACTACCAGCCATGCAGAGGGTATGCTTGGATATGGAGAAGGATGCATGGTTTCTTTTTGTTTCTCCTTAGAGCTGCCCCTCTTTGCCCCCACCCTCTTTTTTATTAAAAAACTTATTCATGGACGGTCGTATCCATGATTTGCCTCCTCCCCAGCCTCCTTTTCCCAACAGCACCCTTACATGACCCTGGCACGCCCACAAACCTTTCTGCAAACCTAGTACCGTTTCATGGCAGTCCCTCATTTCCTGACTCATGTGCAAGTGTTGCACCTGACCTTTGATACCTCTGACCTTCACTCAGTTTTGACAATAATCCTGGCTAATCCTGTGACATTGAATCGTATGCACATCATAGGGCAGATTGATACAAGGCCTCCATTTAAGGAACTTTGACTTGTAATAGGTGATAATGACATTGTTACTAGCACTCCTCACTTACATTCTCAGAAACAAGCTGCTTGAAAATCTCTTCCCTTCAAGTTGCATTTCAAGGATGCTCCTGGGCAAAATTCTTCCCTCCAGCCAATAATGTCTGGATTTCCTCTCTGATCATAGCATTAGCAAAGCACTCTTGAGACATGTTGGACAAAACGTTTCCTTTCATGCCTTTAAGAGTGGAATGTGCATTGTCTCTTTGAAGAATACTGAGCAACCTCTCAACCTCTCCCTTTTTAGATATATTGACAACACCTGTCACAATATGCAGACATCTGTTCTAGCTGTGGAGCAGCGCTGTATAGCCCTTGTGGCTTAGCGCTTCTTTTTGATTATAATAATAATAATGTTCTAGCTGTGGAACTCTCCTCATTCCACATACCACATTCCAATAGGACTTTACGTAATGTTACTCGGACATTCTGGAGCATGTTGAGTTCCAGAACCTACCAGTTCTCAAAATAGAAACTCATGTTTTTCCTCCCCTGACACTTTAATTGTAACCGATTCTCTGTCATCCACAAATGCTCTCAACTCTTTAAGTATAGATTGTGGCATGCTCATGTAAGAAGCCAAACACAGGTATGGTAAGATTGTGGACAGTGGAGTGCACATGCTGTGGATTCCGTCTCACATTGGTCTTCAGATGCATGAGAAAACTGATTAAATTGGCTAAGCTGTATGCTTTCAAAGAGGGAGTAGATTACAATCTTGGCTTGTCAGGTAGCAGTTTGAGAACAATAATACGATAAGAACTGTCAACTGAATTTTATTGACTTAAGACTCGGGGAGATTGACACAAGTCAGTCCATCATCATTCCATCATGCAGGAGGAGCCACATATCTATGGTGCATCCACCCCTCAAGGAAGGTTTCTTGATGTTGGTGAGGGGCTCTTGATTTAGGGAATTGGATCTGTGCTCCAGTTCCCCAAATTAAGCCTGAATGCCTTCCACATCCCCCCCCCAGGCGCTGTATAATCCTCCGGGTTTAGCGCTTCCCCTTTGATTATAATAATAATATGGTGCATCCAACAAAAGCCGACTCTTGGATGTCACTACCGCCCAGCTCCGGCTGGGTTACAAGTATCTTTGGCAGGTTAAATCACCACCACCAGATGTTGACCAAACGCAATGTAAACTTTGCCAGATGGACTATTGTCACACCCTGCGTCATTATGTATTGGAGTGCAATAAAATTAATGCATTCAGAGATAATTCACTCAGAAATGTTCAAGATATGTCTAAGTATTTTATCCACAGTGGTATATTACAGACCATTCTGGAAAAATACCCTGACTTTGCTCCCTGTAAATAAAGCATTACCGTGTGTGTGTGTGTACTCACCTAGTTGTACTCACCTAGTTGAGGTTGCAGGGGTCGAGTCCAAGCTCCTGGCCCAGCCTCTTCACTGGTCGCTACTAGGTCACTCTCCCTGAACCATGAGCTTTATCGTACCTCTGCTTAAAGCTATGTATGGATCCTGCCTCCACTACATCGATTCCCAAACTATTCCAATTCCTGACTACTCTGTGGCTGAAGAAATACTTCCTAACATCCCTTTGATTCATCTGTGTCTTCAGCTTCCAACTGTGTCCCCGTGTTGCTGTGTCCAGTCTCTGGAACATCCTGTCTTTGTCCACCTTGTCAATTCCTCTCAGTATTTTGTAAGTCGTTATCATGTCCCCCCTATCTCTCCTGTCCTCCAGTGTCGTCAGGTTGATTTCCCTTAACCTCTCCTCATAGGACATACCTCTTAACTCTGGGACTAGTCTTGTTGCAAACCTTTGCACTTTCTCAAGTTTCTTTACATGCTTGGCTAGGTGTGGGTTCCAAACTGGTGCCGCATACTCCAATATGGGCCTAACGTACACGGTGTACAGGGTCCTGAACGATTCCTTATTAAGATGTCGGAATGCTGTTCTGAGGTTTGCCAGGTTCCCATATGCTGCAGCAGTTATTTGGTTGATGTGCGCTTCAGGAGATGTGCCTGGTGTTATACTCATCCCAAGATCTTTTTCCTTGAGTGATGTTTGTAGTCTCTGGCCTCCTAGACTGTACTCCGTCTGCAGTCTTCTTTGCCCTTCCCCAATCCTCATGACTTTGCACTTGGTGGGATTGAACTCCAGGAGCCAGTTGCTGGACCAGGTCTGCAGCCTGTCCAGATCCCTTTGTATTTCTGCCTGGTCTTCGATCGAATGAACTCTTCTCATCAACTTCACGTCATCTGCAAACAGAGACACCTCGGAGTTTATTCCTTCCGTCATGTCGTTCACAAATACCAGAAACAGCACTGGTACTAGGACTGACCCTTGTGGGACCCCGCTGGTCACAGGTGCCCACTCTGACACCTCGCCACGTACCATTACTCGCTGCTGTCTTTCTGACAAGTATTCCCTGATCCATTGCAGTGCCTTCCCTGTTATCCCTGCTTGGTCCTCCAGTTTTTGCACTAATCTCTTGTGTGGTACTGTGTCAAATCCCTTCTTGCAGTCCAAGAAAATGCAATCCACCCACCCCTCTCTCTCTTGTCTTACTGCTGTCACCATGTCATAGAACTCCAGTAGGTTTGTGACACAGGATTTCCCGTCTCTGAAATCAGGTCCTTAAGCAAACACTATGATGACCTCCTGGCACTCCTTGAATCACTAAAGACACCCTTCTCCTGCATTATTCTTACTGAGACCTGGCTTAAGCAGGACGCAATAGATATCTACCCTCTACCAGGATACACAGCAATTCACAACTGCAGACCAAACCAAGTTGGGGGTGGTATTGCAATCTATTACTCTAACCAATTATCTTGTATTAGCACCACTTGCTTTAGTGACGAATATGGGGAATACATTTTTGCTAATTTTACTGTAAAAAACCTTAAGACACCTATAACAATCGGTGCCATTTACCGGATACCTCACACAAACATCCCAAATTTCAGTGAGAAATTAAAGTCACTAATAACAAACAGACAAATGAATAAGCACCACCTTCTCTTAGCTGGAGACTTCAACATCAACCTTGGCTTACTAGATGAGCAGCCTGTAACTGATTTCATCAACAATATGAACAACACACTTCTCATACCAACAATAACTAAACCAACCAGGCTCACTGAGACAAGTGCAACCATAATAGACCACATATGGACCAATATACTAGCCCCCCTTAAATCAGGGATAATCACAGATAGCACTACAGACCACTACCCTACCTTCCTCCTGACAAACATTAATAAACTACCACTTGAATACAACAAAGGCTCATTTAGACTCCATGACGAGGCCTCAATAAGGAAGTTCACAGCTGACCTAGAGATTGTTGACTGGCCTACAGAATTCTCCAAGGTATTGATGACTGGACAGACATTTTTCTTAACAAATTACTTAGACTATACAACAAACATTGTCCTATAAAAACGAAACAGATCACAAACAAACGGCTTGGTTGCCCATGGCTAACCAGCACCATTCTGAAATCTATTGACAAGAAACACCAATATGAAAAGCAATATAGACAGGGCTTAATACACAAAGATATTCTTAAACACTATTCATCAGTTCTCACCAAAATAATAAAGAAAGCCAAACAACTATACTACTCCAGTAGATTCACAGACACTAGAGGAGATATAAAAAAGACCTGGAAAACACTCTCTCAGATTCTAGGGACCCACAAACTGAAAAAAACAAGAATATTGTCCTAACTAAACCTAATGAAACACCACTACATCCCACTGACACAGCTAACAAGATAAACGACTTCTTCTCAACCATAGGATCTAATCTCGCCAATAAAATCCCACATACCAATGCCCATGCCGGGGACTACCTAGATGGGAATTTCCCAAATTCCTTCTATCTTGCACCAACTGAGCCCTCGGAAGTCACCGAGATTATAAAGTCACTTAAAAACAACTCAGGGAATCTGTCTAATGTCCCACCATTACTGTACAAGCGAGCGGCCCATATCCTTTTGCATGCTATTTCATTATTTTTTAACAAGTCACTAGAAACTAGCACCTTCCCGAAACTACTCAAGATGGCAAGGGTTACACCAATACATAAAGGTGGTAACCCTACAGACTTAAACAACTATAGGCCAATATCAAACTTACCATTGCTATCCAAAATCTTTGAGAAACTCGTGCACAGGAGACTATATTCATTTATAACAGCACAAAACATACTCAACCCCTGCCAATTTGGATTTAGGAAAAATAAAAGCACTAATGATGCAATCATAAAAATGCTAGATCTGCTTTACACAGCATTGGAAAATAAGGAATATCCACTAGGAATTTTTATTGACCTAAGAAAAGCTTTTGACACAGTAGACCATGACATCCTACTCCACAAACTTGACCATTACGGTATAAGAGGCCATGCGCTTGCTTATTTCAAATCTTACCTTACTAATAGGTATCAGTATGTTACCATTAAAGACACAGCATCAACAACACGGCCACTTGATACTGGAGTTCCGCAGGGAAGTGTCCTTGGTCCCCTGCTCTTCCTCATATACATCAATGATCTTCCAAACATATCCCAACACCTGAAACCCATTCTCTTTGCTGACGACACGACTTATGTCATCTCTCACCCTAATCTTGCCACCCTCAACACCATTGTTAACGAGGAGCTGATCAAAATATCGACTTGGATGAGAGCCAATAAACTTACGCTTAACACTGACAAAACCTACTATATTATGTTTGGTAGCAGAGCAGGAGATGCACAAATTAACATTAAGATCGACAACACTCTAATTACCAGACATAGTGAGGGCAAATTCCTAGGCCTATACCTTGACAACAACCTGAATTTCAGCACCCATATCCAACACATAACCAAAAAAGTATCCAAAACAGTTGGGATCCTCTCCAAGATACGATACTACGTGCCGCAAAATGCCCTTCTCACACTATACCACTCACTCATTTATCCATACCTCACCTATGCTATTTGTGCTTGGGGATCAACTGCAGCAACACACCTAAAGCCAATAATAACCCAACAAAAAGCTGCAGTAAGAATAATCACTAAATCCCATCCCTGGCAACACCCCCCCCCCCCCCCCACTCTTCATAGATCTAAACTTACTCCCTGTTCAGTACATCCACGCTTACTACTGTGCAATCTACATCTACAGGACCTTAAACTCCAATATCAACCTTGACCTAAAATGCTTTCTTGATAGTTGTGACAGAACCCACAGGCATAACACCAGACACAAACATCTCTACGACATTCCCCGTGCCCGACTAAACCTTTACAAAAATTCAATGTATGTCAAAGGCCCTAAAATCTGGAACACCCTGCTTGAGAACTCTAGAACTGCAGACACATTCATCACCTTCAAAACTACCATTAGAAAACATCTTATCTCCCTGATACACCCCATCAACTAACTACACGAATACCACCTGGTGGTTCATACTTACACTCACTCACCCATTTGACCATAAACAGAAATATTAATCTCAATCTTATAATAATGAATCCTATGATACTCCAATACTGAAACTATGTACTGTGCCAAAACAAAAGCATTCACATTGCTAAACTCACAAACTAGTATTTAGTCACTTAGCCATAATACCAACTTACCTCATAATTTGTAATATTTTAAAATAAAGAATTAAACTAAGTCTGCCCGAAATGCCTAGCCATGCTAGGCGTTCTAGTGGTACACTCTGTAATCATTATTTAACTACATGTAAACCACACAACAACCAAATTCTGTAAATTCAACATTGTAATCTTTATAGAGAATAAACTTTGAATTTGAATTTGAATGTTGTCTGCTGGTGATGAGATCATTCCTTTCTAGATGTTCCACCATTCTTCTCCTGACAATCTTTTCCATGATTTTGCATGCTATACGTGTCAGTGACACTGATCTGTAGTTTAGTGCTTCATGTCTGTCTCCTTTTTTAAAGATTGGGACCACATTTGCTGTCTTCCATGCCTCGGGCAATCTCCCTGTTTCGATAGATGTTGTGGAAAATATTTTAATTTTCCGAAACTATAGTGCCTAATAGGTGTTTAATGTGTCTATATGGGTCAAAAATGTATTTGAAAATAGAGTAGAACCAAGAGTTCCCTTTGCGCATGCGCGGATGTGCGGGGGTAGAGGTGGACGCGGGCCATGGTAAGGGGCGGATTGTTTTGAATGTGGTGAGGAGGCTGGGAAAGCATGGAACCACGAAATTGGCATTCACGGCGGCCTAAGGATTAATATAGGCCTCATTTCATAATAGGAAGTGTCGTAACTGTTCCTGGTGGAGAGTGAGGGAACGTGATTTACGGGACCACGGTAATAGAGTGGTAAAATGAGTGAATAAGGGTAGGACCGATGGTGACTGGCGCGTCACCATGGACTGTGTCCCGGGGAAAATTACCCTTGGTTTAATCATCACTCATCGGTCTCAGATCTTAATGGAGTGATCTCTAATGTGTATAATAATTATGAGAGGTTAAATCGTCTTGTGAATGGTAATGTAATCAGTGATAATAACATTGAGTTAAGAGAATGCGGGATGTGAAATAGATCGCCCTGCTCCGAGTGAATGTGTGATTCGTACCGAGGATAATGAAGTTTTATGGAATCACGACTTCTAAACCGGGACAAACCGACGGATACCTCGTCCTGCTGGAATGAGAACCGTGTCAGTGTAGCAGAGCATCGAAATGAGATGGTGAATGGAGGAAATAAGGAGTATCAATCACCCACAGTTAAGTAACCCTTCTAGTTATAACAGACTGATGCTGGCCAGTTAGGTTATGTTGTAATTGGATAGGTTATGAGTGATCCAGCTACATCAAGTGACCACCAGAGAACATCTGGTAAGTGGTGGGATTATGTACAAATGTTTTTCCCTGATGGATGTATCCATGTGTATCCTACCCCCCCCCCTTCATTCAGCTAAACTAATATAATCTATACAGTCCACAATTAATTAGTAGCGCCGTGCTTGTGGGTGCTACCCAATTTATACTTGTCTCGGATAGATATGGATAAGATTGTGAGGTCGAAGGGGCCACCTGTAGTGACCAGAGGTGGTTAAGTTTTCTCACATGTCTACACGGGGTGACTATGGTAAACAATATGGTTGTCTCCCAATGAGATTACTTGTATGTATATAATGTTGAGGTACATACAGATAAGCACCCTAGAAAATTTTCCATAGATGTATTGAATATTGTTGTTAGGGGTACACATAGCGCCCCTGCTCCCTCTCTCAGGACCCATGGAGAGATGTTATCTGGCCCCATTGCTTTTGAGGTATCTAGCTCACTCAGAAGCCTCTTCACTTCTTCCTCGGTTGTGTATTGTGTCCAGCACATGGTGGTGTACCCCACCTCTCCGTCTTTCTGGAGCCCCTTCTGTCTCCTCTGTGAACACTTCTTTGAATCTCTTGTTGAGTTCCTCACATACTTCACTGTCATTTCTTGTTGTCTCTCCTCCTTCCTTCCTTAGCCTGATTACCTGGTCCTTGATGGTTATTTTCTTCCTGATGTGGCTGTATAACAGCTTCGGGTCACATTTGGCTTTTGCTGCTAGGTATTAATAAAGGGGATATTAACAAGGTCTTGAGGATATCTCTCCAGGAGAAAACCCACAGTAATGGATTTAAATTGGATAAGTTTAGATTTAGAAAGGACATAGAAAAGTATTGGTTTGGAAATAGGGTAGTTGATGAGTGGAACAGTCTACCTAGTTGGGTTATTGAGGCTAGTTTCAAATTTAGGTTGGATAAGTACATGAATGGGAGGGGTTGGATTTGAGTGGGACTTGCACATCAGAGCTTATTTCTTGGGTAGCATTGAAAATTGGGTTGGTCAAATGTTTGTTAGTGGGATGAATTGTAAGGACCTGCCTAGTATGGGCCAACAGGCCTGCTGCAGTGTTCCTCCTTTCTTATGTTCTTATGTTCTTATATTGGCGTTGGACCTCCCTTATCTGTGCATATTCGTTTCTGGCTCTACGACTGCTCTCCTTATTCTCCTGGGTCCTTTGCCTTCTATATTTCTTCCATTCCCTAGCACACTTGGTTTTTGCCTCCTTGCATCTTTGGGTGAACCATGGGCTCATCCTGGCTTTTTCATTATTCCTGTTACCCTTAGGTACAAACCTCTCCTCAGCCTCCTTGCACATTGTTGCTACATATTCCATCATCTCATTAACTGGCTTCCCTGCCAGTTCTCTGTCCCACTGAACCTCATTCAGGAAGTTCCTTATTCCTGTGTAGTCCCCTTTCCTGTAGTTTGGTTTCATTTGTCCTGGCCTTCCTGCTTCCCCCTCCACTTGTAGCTCTACTGTGTATTCGAAGCTCAAAACCACATGATCTCTGGCCCCCAAGGCTTAGTGGAATTTGTAAGCTCACTTCGCAATGATGAAGCTTTTGAAATGTTTGAAGAGAAAGCTAAACTGCTGGTGAAAGACTACAGTTACCAGGCTGATCATCAGCGGTCAAGGAAGAGGAAACGCAATTTTGAAGAGCTAGACAATGAAATTGTGTTGCTACCAAGGCAGAAATGTAAGACAGCTACATACTTCGTCATTCTGGATTCACTAATTACAGAATTGGTGAAAAGAAAAGAAATCTACCAGAATCTCAATGACAAGTTTGGATTTCTGTTCAAAATTACTACTATGCCAGATGCAGAATTGAGAGAAGCTGCATTAAAGTTGCAACAACACCTTTCAGCAGATGTTCAGGACACATTTGTTGAAGAAATAGTTCATTTTTCTGGGTATATGAATCAGATTAAAGCTCCACCTGAAAAATGTGCGCCCTCAGCTACTTTGAAACATTTAAGAAATGCAGGTATCTCAGAAACCTTCCCTAATGTTGACATAGTGTATCGCCTTTACCTAACACTTCCAGCTACTAACTGTGAAGGAGAACGTTCATTTTCTGTTTTGAAAAGGGTGAAAAACCAGCTCCGTTCAACAATGAGCCAAGACAAATTGTGTAACCTAGCCTTGTTGACCATTGAGTCTGATCTAACAAGAAATATTGATTTTCAGAATATAATTGATGATTTTGCCAATATGAAATCCAGAAAAAAGTTTATTTAAGAAGTGCCTGTGAATATAAACAATTCTTTACTTTCTTGAGTTTATATGATTTGATAGTCTTATGCATGATGCAATGATAACAATAATGGTCAGTGATTTATAAAGGGAATAATAGTGCTGTAGTGGTTATGCTGAATATAATAGGTACATGATGTCACTACTTTAATAGCCTAATCTAGTAATATTATGCTGTCTTGAGTTTATTCTCTTTAAAATGCATGATTTAACAAGATAGTTATAATGGCTGTTGGTAAATGGTTTTGGTTGTCTTGATGTACTTTCCCTATTAAATTTAATCTAAATAGCCAGAATGTATTTAATTAGACCTTAAACAGGCTCACACCGACCTCCCCCCCCCCAACCCCCAAGCTGGAAGGGCTCGCTTCGCTTACCCGTAACTCAAAGGGGCCCCGCCAATCTGAATAGCCTAGGGTCCTGGCTGACACTGTATGTCACTGACACTGTATCCCTGTCTCCTTTTTTAAAAATTGGGACTACATTTGCTGTCTTCCATACCTCAGGTTATCTCCCTGTTTCAATGTAGCTATATACTTGTCCAAACTTCCCACCACTACAGATATCAGTACTAGAACTCAACACGCAACTCAGGATATAAATAACCATAATTTAAACCTAGAAGATGATTGATCACGTTGACCCTGATCTAAACCTCCATAATCTGACACCCAATCAAAACCTATTGGAAAGTAACTGCCTTTATTACACAGCAACACAAGCCAGCACTATCCTAAACAATGCTAAAAGTCTATCAGTAATTAACTACAACAGCAGGTCCTTAAGCAAACACTATGATGACCTCCTGGCACTCCTTGACTAGGTATGGATTCCAAACTGGTGCTGCATACTCCAGTATGGGCCTGACGTAAATGGTATACAGTCTTGAACGAATCCTTACTGAGGTATCGGAACGCTATCCGTAGGTTTGCCAGGCGCCCGTATGCTGCAGCAGTTATCTGATTGATGTGTGCATCAGGATATATGCTCGGTGTTATACTCACCCCCAGACCTTTTTCCTTGAGTGAGGTTTGCAGTCTTTGGCCATCTAAATTATATTGTGTCTGCGGTCTTCTTTGCCCTTCCCCAATCTTCATGACTTTGCATTTGGCAGGGTTAAACTCAAGGAGCCAGTTGCTGGACCAGGCTTGTAGCCTGTCCAAGTCTCTTTGTAGTCCTGCCTGATCTTCATCCGATTTGATTCTTCTCATTAACTTCACATCATCTGCAAACAAGGACACTTCTGAATCTATCCCTTCCGTTATGTCGTTCACATATACCAAGAACAGCACAGGTCCTAGGACTGACCCCTGTGGAACCCCGCTTGTCACAGGCGCCCACTCTGACACCTCGTCACGTACCATGACTCGTTGTTGCCTCCCTGTCAGGTATTCTCTGATCCATTGCATTGCCTTTCCTGTTATGTGTGCCTGACCCTCTAGCTTTTGCAGTAACCTCTTGTGAGGAACTGTGTCGAAGGCCTTCTTGCAGTCCAAAAAAATGCAGTCGATCCACCCCTCTCTCTCTTGTCTTACTTCTGTCACCTTGTCATAAAACTCCAGTAGGTTTGTGACACAGGATTTTCTTTCCCTGAAACCGTGCTGGTTGTCAATTATACACTTGTTTCTTTCCAGGTGCTCCATCACTCTCCTCCTGATGATCTTCTCCATGACCTTGCATACTCGACACGTTAGTGATACAGGTCTGTAGTTTAGTGCCTCATGTCTGTCTCCCTTTTTAAAAATTGGGACTACATTTGCCATCTTCCATACCTCAGGGAGTTGCCCAGTTTCAAATGATGTGTTGAAGATCTTTGTTAATGGCACACACAGTATCTCTGCGCCCTCTTTAAGGACCCACAGAGAGATGTTGTCTGGTCCCACCGCCTTTGAGGTGTCAAGTTCGCATAGCAGCTTCTTCACCTCCTCCTTGGTTATATGTACCTCATCCAGCACTTGCTGGTGTACCCCCCTGTTCTGATTTCCTTGAGTCCTACTGGTTTCCACTGTAAATACTTCATTAAATCTCCTGTTGAGCTCCTGACATACCTCTCGGTCGTTTCCTGTGAATTCCCCATCACACTTCCTAAGTCTGATTACCTGGTCCTTGACTGTAGTTTTCCTCCTGATGTGGCTGTACAACAGCTTCGGGTCAGTCTTGACTTTCGATACTATGTCATTTTCATATTGTCGCTGAGCCTCCCTTCTTATCTGTGCATATTCGTTTCTGGCTCTTCGACTAATCTCTTAATTTTCCTGAGTTCTCTGTCTTCTGTACCTTTTCCATTCTTTAGTACACCTAGTTTTTGCCTCCCTACACCTTTGGGTGAAAAAAGGACTCGTTCTGTTCTTCCCATTATTTCTGTTTCCCTTGGGAACAAACCTCTCCTCTGCCTCCTTGCATTTTGTTGCCACATAGTCCATCATTTCTTGTACTGGTTTTCCTGTCAGTTCCCTCTCCCACTGAATGTCTTGAAGGAAGTTCCTCATGCCTGAGTAGTTCCCCCTTTTGTAGTTTGAATTTTTCCCAACCTATTCTTGCTACTCTCTCCACTTGGAGCTCAACTATGTAGTCGAAGCACAGAACCGCATGATCACTAGCTCCCAGTGGCCTTTCATACATGATATCCTCGATGTCAGAACTACTCAAGGTGAATACAAGGTCCAGTCTTGCTGGTTCATCCTCTCCTCTCTCTCTGGTAGTGTCTCTAACATGTTGATGCATGAAGTTTTCCAGTACCACATCCATCATCTTGGCTCTCCATGTTTTGGGACCCCCATGGGGCTCCAGGCTTTCCCAGTCAATCTCCTTGCGATTGAAATCACCCATAACTAGTAACTTTGCTCCCCCCATGTGTGCTCTCCTGGCCACCTCGGCTAGTGTGTCGACCATTGCTCTGTTGCTCTCGTCGTATTCTTCTCTTGGCCTCCTGCAGTTCTGTGGTGGGTTGTACATTACTGCAATTATCACCTTATGTCCCTCAGACTGGATTGTTCCTACTAAGTAGTCCCTTTCGCCCGTGCCATCCATTCCTTCCATTTTCTCAAAACCCCACTGGTTTTTAATGAGCAGTGCAACTCCTCCTCCATCTCTCCTCCCTCTCTCCTCCCTCTGTCTTTCCTGAGGATTTGATATCCGGATGGAAAGGTTGAATCTGTTATTATTCTGGTGAGTTTTGTTTCTGTGAGTGCTATTATGTCTGGGGATGTCTCCTTGATTCTTTCATGCCACTCCTCATACTTATTTGTTATTCCATCTGCATTTGTATACCACACCTTCAACTTCTTTTCTAAGACTGTGGTCTGGGAGGTATATTGGGGTTGGGGAAGTGGGAGACCTGATAAGGAACTATGGGTGGTTGCTGTGGGGGTGGAGTTTGTATTGCAGTGGGTGGGGGCATTGGATGTGGCATGGGTGTTTTGGTTTAGAGTGTTTGGTTGCACTGGGGTTGACCTGGTTGGGAGGCTTCTATAGGAAGTTGTGAGGGAGGCTGTATTTGATCTTCTTCCTGGGTCTGGGATCTCCTGTCTGTCTTCTCCATCCCATCTCTTTCCTCCTTTCGCCTTTGTACCATCTCTCTCAGTTTCTGCCTTTCTTCTTGTGTTCTGTCGTGGTCGAGATACACCTTCCTGTATGCCGGCATGTCCCTTAATTGTGCTTTCTCCTGCAGGATCCTGTTCCGAGTTGATTCTGCCTTGAAGGTCACTTTCACTGGCCGGGTGCTTGTATGTGTTTTTGTGTACTCATATATTTGTGAGTGCTTGTACTCGTGTGTGTATGTATACTCATGTGTGTGTGTACTCACCTATTTGTGTGTGTCTGTGTGTGTGTGATCCAACAATTAATATTTGCACCAATAACTCATATTTGTGACCGGGTGTTGACATGTGAATTGCCCATTACTCTATAATTTGTTCATGATTGTAGCCATGTATAAACGTAAGTAACTTTACTTACAGGATTCATTACATTTGTAACTTGTGAATTTATTACCTTTGTACCTAGTTCAGCTATCAAAACTTTGGGGGCCCAGTCCCTGGACCCATTATGTACATCTGTAATCTGTAAATACCTTCGTAACTTGTCATGATTGTGACCAGTGTGATAAATGATTTAAAAACCGACAAGTTGAAGATTGAGACACTTATGCCACATATGGAATCTTTATTGAGAAACGTTTCGCCACACAGTGGCTTCATCAGTCCAATACAAAGCAGAAAGGTGTAAGGAGAGGAGGAGTTAGAGGTAATCAGCCTGGGGTCGATGTGTTCAGTCCATCAGTCTTGTAGAATGTAGAGCACAGGGCCATAGACGTGGCTTATATATACCTTTCTGCTTTGTACTGGACTGATGAAGCCACTGTGTGGCGAAACGTTTCCTCAATAAAGACTCTCATACGTTGCATAAGTGTCTCAATCTTAAACTTGTCCATTTTTTAAACCATTTATCACATCTGTCAGACACTGCAGCGTCATGGAATCTTGACACAAAGAAGTCTTCATAACTTTTCCAACCTTTGGACGAAGACCTACTTAGACTAGTGGCTAGTTCCACTATGACCCCGCCTCATCCTGCTTCGCCTCACTTAACTACAGTATATAAGCCACGTCTACGGCCCTGTGCTGTACATTCTACAAGAATGATGGATTGAACACATCGACTATAGGTTGAGGGACTGATTACCTCAAACTCCTCCTCTACACCTTTCTGCTTTGTATTGGACTAATGAAGCCACTGTGAGGCGAAACTTTTCCTCAGTAAAGACTCCCATATGTTGCATAAGTGTCTCATTGTGACCAGCTCTATCTGGAGTTCATTACCTTTGTAACTTGCTCAGCTATCAAAACTTTTGGGCCCAGTCCCTGGACCCATTACGTACCTCTGTAATCTTTTGACTACCGCCCACAGGATGGGTATGGGGTGCATAATAAACATTAAACTAAACTCCTCCCCTAGGTCAAAGACATTGTTATCCTAGCAATGCTGTCAAATTGACCTTTGACTGCCGAGTTTTCAGTCTCGGTATATGTAAGTCTTTTTAACACGTTGGCCGTTTCTCACTGAGGCATGCTAACCCCAAAAGAAAAAAAGAAAACTTTCATCATCACTCAGCACTTTGACCATCACTCATTCATAATTACTGTCTGCAGAGGCGCTCAGATACAACAGTTTAGATGTCCTTCCAAACTACCAATATCCCAAACCCCTCCTTTAAAGTGCAGTGTACTTCCCATTTCCAGGACTCAGATTCAGCTAACCAGTTTCCCTGAATCTCTTCACAAAATATTACCCAACTTACACTCCAACAGCTCATCAGGTCCCAAAAACCATTCATCTCCGTTCACTCCTATCTAACCCACTCACCCACACTTGCTGGAAGTCCAAGCCCCTCATCCACAAAACCTCCTTTACCCCCTCCCTCCAACCTTTTAGAGGACAACCCCTACTCTGCCTTCCCCTACAGATATATACTCTCCAAGTCATTCTACTTTGGTCCATTCTCTCTAAATGACTAAACCAACTCAACAACCCCTCTTCATCCCTCTATTACTTTTAGTAACTCTACACCTCCTAATTTCCACACTACGACCCCTCAAGGGAGGTTTCTTAATGCTGGTAAGGGGCTCTTGATCTAGGGAATTGGATGTGCACCCCAATTCCTTGAAGTGAGCCTGAATACCTTCCATCCCTGCCCCCCACAGGCAGTGTTTAATCCCTATGGGTTTAATGCTCCCCCCCCCGATTATAATAATAATCCACACTACGAATTTTCTGCATAATATTTACACCACACATTGACCTTA
The DNA here is from genome assembly GCF_038502225.1 of Cherax quadricarinatus. Lineage (NCBI taxonomy): Eukaryota > Metazoa > Arthropoda > Malacostraca > Decapoda > Parastacidae > Cherax > Cherax quadricarinatus. The sequence continues at coordinate 39,566,824 of NC_091314.1, read as the reverse complement.
GACATGACATCTCCACTGCCTCCAGCCTCCTCCTCGCTGCAGCATTTACAACCCAAGCTTCACACCCATACAAGAGTGTTGGTACCACTACTCTCGTACATTCCCTTCTATGCCTCCATGGATAATGTTGTTTTTTTTGTTGCCACAGATATCTTAATGCACCTCTCACCCTTTTTCCTTCATCAATTCTATTGTTAACATCATCCTTCATAAACCCATTCGCTGACAAGTCAACTCCCAAATATCTGAAAACATTCACCCTTTCCATACTCCATTGTGAAATCCATTGTTTTCTTTATCTGAGTTGTTTGATACTTTGGAAATTTGTCTGGACTGCCTCCATGTGAGTTGTCTACCCTAGCCAGCTCTGTTGACACTGAGCCCTGAGGCTGGTACCTCAGCCTCACAAGTGGCTTATAGGACAGATTTCCATAAATGACTGATGTTGCAAGAAATCTCGCCTGCATGCACGAATAAAGGACTAACTTACTTGGTGTTGGAGAATTTATCCCAGTCTTCAACCTCCCTAAGCTTTAGCCCCTCTGGACTTCCCCTCAGAACCACATGCAACCGGGAGCCTTAATTCCTGCATTATTCAGTCGGTATTAGTGACCTGCCTACACCTCAAAAATTCCCGTTTCTGAGGGGGTGTGTATCCCCTAGTACAACTATGCAGGAAGTGACACTAGCTTCTAAGCTTAACAACGAGGAGACGCCTGTACGTACCGATCATTGGCCGTCCGACTGCACAAAGACCCACAGTTCAACTCACTCGCAAATTCCCCCCCAGAAACTGGCCAGAATACTGAGAAAGAAAGGGAGGTCTTGTCTTACTGCATGGGCCTGACGGAGGAGGTCATCTACGGTACTTCGAGGTGCCTCCACCAGATTTCCCCAGGGCCTAGTATGTGTAGACACATGGGGTGCCGCCCTGATGTTCCTGACGGTGTGCCTCGTTCGGAGTTTCGACAAAGAAGGAGGCACTGCGGTCTCAAAACCCCATGCCTCGATGTTCAGACTTGGCCTGCCAGTTCTCCCTAGCTAACATAACCTAGGGTCTGCCTATATTACCGGCCTATTACTACCTACGTTAAGGTCTTAGGTCTACATTATTATTATCTACAGTTGCCTCAATAGTCCTAATATTAGTTCACTAACCTACCTCTTCCTTGAAGGGTAAATCTATCAATTAAGATGTACCTTCCATCCACCTTCGCCAACCCGAGTGTATGTGTGTGTGTTTGGGTGGATGTAAGAGCCCCCCCAACTCAGCCGTTCCATCCGTGACATGTTGGGATCTTTGTACGACATATCTGCCCTGTGGAACTGTTTAGGACCAAATAAGTTTCCACAGATACCCTCATCACCTTTTTCTTATCTATGTTCACTTTCGACTTTCTACCTTTACACACCCTCCCAAATTCGTCCACTAACCTTTGTAACTTTTCTTTAGAATCTCTCAAAAGAACAGCATCATCAGCAAAAAGTAACTGTCAATTCCCATTTTGTGTTTGATTCCCCATAATTTAATCCCACCCCTCTCCCCATCTCCCTAGCATTTACTTCTTTTACAACCCCATCTGTAAGTATGCTAAACAACCATGGTAACAACACATCCCTGACTAACCTGGAGTTTACCTGGAGAGAGTTCCGGGGGTCAACGCCCCCGCGGCCCGGTCTGTGACCAGGCCTCCTTATCATGTGGGAGTTCGATACGTGGATTAGGGTAGAAATACTCACGTAGGCTGTTATTACGTATAATCGTAGATATGTGGAGAGAACCCGCAGCCGTTACCTGTCTCCTTGGTTACACTCGTAAAACTGACTAGCCGGCTGGCCAGTACCCCGTAGTGGGTCTTTTGAAAATAGTGTCAGCTCAGCACAGACCGTGACTCAAGACGGTTGGTCGTTGAGTCAACGGACAGGTTACTGGTAACTGGTTACTACTACTGAGAGCTCGGCGACGCTAACGTATGTCGTCCCGACATACAACTAATACAAACTAGAGATGGCAGGTATATGGCTTGGGCTGATTCTATACAATGTCAAAGTACACAACATGAAACATTATAGATACATAAGTAGAACATTGGAATGAAAGCTTACGTAACTGAAACTGTAATGTAATACAAGGTATACTATAGTACAACTTAAAACTCAACAAATGAACAACGAACTCAACATTGAGATTACAAGTGATAAAAACAAAAATTTTGATCGATCGATCTGTATTCATGTGATCTACGGATTCTGAGGAAGGAATATATACAAAGAAAGAGTGTTTAACAGAAAGGCAGATTCGGTGCACGCAAATCTAACTGTTAACTCTCAGAATGCGGAGAGAACATGAACACAAAAAAAAAATTCTTGAACACTGATAAGTTGATACTGTAATTATTCATCTATACAGGTTATTTACATTTAACCCCAACTCTGCTAGGGTAAGATTGGCATATGCAGAATGGGTGTCATCTCTAGGGGGATCAAACTCTGTAGCATTGGCTAACTCATGCTGTATTTGAGGCAAATCTGAATTGGAAGTTACAAATGATACTTGAGGATTTCTCAATACCTGTCGTGTACGTAGGGAATAACGACATTCAGGTTGATCATCTGACTGAGTATCAGAGGAAGAGAGTACAGGATCAGGAGGATTGTCAGAGTCTGTCACATTAGTCTGGGTTGGAACATCATTATCATCACATACTAACTTCATATGATCCAAATGCGATTCTTTGTACTGACCAGTACTAATCTCTCTAACCTTATACTTATTACCAGTGATATGTTCAACTACGCGATAAGGACCAACAAACTTTTGATCAAGCTTTGGCATTGCAGACGTTTTGTTAAAATTAGTCAGCATAACTCTCGAACCTACTTTGATTTTGGATGGCTTTACTCGAGTATTTGCGACTCTTGTAAATTCAGCTGTTGATTTATGAAGTGTTTCACGGATTCTTCTAAAAACACTTTGAGCTAAGCTGGTACGAGTTGCTACGAAATCATCAGGGTTGTAATTTGGTTTCGGATTAGAATATAACAACTCATAAGGCAAACGTTTATCTACACCATACAATGCATAATGTGGAGTGTCACCTATAGAAACATTGTAAGCAGAATTTATAGCACACTGCACATCAGGTATAACTTCATCCCAAGTTTCACTATTGGGATTGATAGTGGCTCTCAATACATCAAGTACTTTCTTATTGGTTCGTTCCGCTAACCCATTGCTGGCAGGATGATGAGGAACAATGGTGGACTTAGAGATCTTGTACAAGGTACACAAATTTTCAAGAATTTCATTACAGAATTCACCTCCATTATCTGTTACTAGGGACTTAGGGGTGGTATGCCTGCAGATAATGCGTTCTTTAAACGCTTTAGCTACTGTCTCGGCAGTCTTATCTGCAATAGGAACTAACTCGCAATATCTGGTGAAATGGTCTACCATAACACACAGATGTTTGTTACCTTGGAGGGAACATCGGAAATTAGTTAACAAATCTAGCGCAACTCTTTCCCAAGGTTCGCTAGTAGTTGGATACACTTGGATTGGATTAGGACCATTAGCATTGCCTTTATGTTGCATGCAGACACTACATTTCTTAACATACTCAGAAATATCAGTTGCCATACGAGGCCAAAAGTATTTCAATCTGGCTTGTTTTACTGAACGATCCATACCAGGGTGTGCAACACCTGGTACATCGTGAACTAGCTGTAAGGCTACATTCACTAGTGACTGTGGAATTACTAACTGGTATACTCTTCTGCTAGGAGTACCCAACTCAGCTGTTCGATACAGTAATTCTTGGTTCATGAGAAAGTCACTGATGGGAGCTGGTGGCTTCACAGTCAGAATAAGATCTTCCTGGAGCAGGAATCGTATCACACCAGACCACATGGGATCTGTTCGTTGAGCATTCTTTACATCTTCAGCACTAAATGGAGGGTCTGCAGTTACTATACTAACATGTCGCGATAAGGCATCTGCGACTACATTTGACTTGCCAGGTAAATGCTCAAAGGTGGGATTGAACTCTTGGATAGTCAAGGTCCATCTAGCTAACCTTCCAGTAGGTTGTTTGTTCTGGAATAAGGGTATCAGTGGAGCATGATCTGTCAAGACATGAACAGAGTACTGATAAATAATGTCTCGGAAGTGCTTTAAAGACCATACTATTGCTAAAGCTTCTTGCTCAGTTACTGTATAATTACGTTCAGCCTTCGTAAGGACGCGACTAGCAAATGCAACTGCGTTGTACTTGCCATCGGTCTTCTGAGCTAGTACGGCACCTATGCCAATTGAACTAGCATCAGTTGTCAGATAGAAAGGCTTAGAAAAATCTGGAAATTTCAAAATTGGAGCAGAAGTTAGCTTTTCTTTTAGAGTTTGGAATGCTCTTTCTTGACGGAAGGTCCAAACAAAAGGAGCATCTTTCTTAAGCAACTCAGTTAGAGGAACAGCTATGGAAGAAAAATTGGCAATGAAAGATCTATAAAAACCTGCTAAGCCCACAAAGGATCTTACGGCATCAGCAGTTTTGGGAGTTGGAAAATTTAGTACTGCAGTTACTTTACTTTGGTCAGTCGTAACCCCTCTAGGAGTGACTACGTGACCAAGAAACTTAATTTCTGATCTGAAAAATTGACATTTTGACAGTTTGATCTTTAAATTGGCTTCTTCAAGCTTACCAAGTACTACATCAAGTCTTTTCAAGTGTGTATCCACGTCTTTAGACATGACGATTACGTCATCTAAGTACACCATAAGTGCATTACCTATGAGACCTCTAAAGATATTAGTCATGAGCCTTGAGAACGTGATAGGGGAAGATCGTAATCCAAATGCCATACGGAGGAAGTGATAATGACCTGTAGGAGTGGAGAATGCAGTTAGTTCTTGGCTGTCCTCGTGAAGAGGGACTTGCCAAAACCCTTGTAACAAATCTAGGGTTGAAAAGACTTTGTTATCTCCAATATGTTTCCTCGACGGGTTCTGCGGTTGGAACGACCACGGAAAGATCTAGAGTACTGAATGTTATAGAGAGCATTACACTCAGATGTGTCATGTCCATGTATTCTATGATAATTACAGTAGGGAAGATCTGAGTACTCATCATCAGTACGACGTCTCTTAGGGTAACTATCAGGACAATTAATTGCAATATGGCCACGGAAACCACAGTTGTAACAATTCCGCCGACTATGGTTACTGAATGTACTATGAATACTACGAGGTGTATAACGACTCTGTACACTGGTTCTTGGTGATCTCTGAGATGGTTGACGACTACGATTTGTCTCTGTGGCGCAAACAAGAGGTGGTGCAGACTGAGGCATATGTGTGACATTACTTTTGATACAAGGGAAAGTACCCTGGGGGCACAAGGAACGTACATGATTTAAGGCTGTAAGAGGTTCCATCATTACAGTTGGAGGATGAGCCTCATAAGCACACACAGAAGCAGGCGGCATTAGTTCTTTAATTGCTCCAAAAGCTGCTATTTTAGCAATTGATTCTGTAAATGGTTTAGCCTCGTCAGGGAGAAAAGATGATGATTGGACGGCATTGATAAATGATGATAAAAGTTTGTCTAATCTAACAGCAAATGCACTCAACGATTCAGTACTCATGGGTGTAGCATTCACTAGTTCCCTAAGAACAACATATGGATCAGCTGTTTTTACTGGGACAAGGAAAGAACGAATCAGTTCCTCATATTGTGACCACCTAGTAAGATTCCTGAAGTCTCGCATATCAAGGAGATCAACAACGTGAACAGCAGCAGGAGATCGATAAAGAGCTTCTTTAGCAAGTCTGATAAGGCTTTCCTCTGAAGGAGGACCTTCAGCTAGGGCACTAGCACGAGAACGAATGGCTGCAAACCATGCTTCAAGACTATGTACATGGCCATTGAATAAAGGTAGCGCATCAAGGGAATCACGAGTATAACTATAATATCTCGGTGTCTGAGTCGGTCTGTCAGTCGGTAAGGAATTGTGAAGACTGATGACAGGGCCAGCAGTAGTAGCCTGAGAGGTCTGAGTATCGACATTCACTAAAGTATCACTTGACGGTATGTGAGACATAATGGCAAAGTAACACGAGAACAAATAAAGCAAAAATAATGAACAATAAAAATGATATAAAATTCTAGAATTGAAATGAAAAGGTATACAACTAATTCTGCAGAATAATGTCTAAATACACTGCAAGAGGAAGGAAAACTCAATTTAAAGGACTAATGACCAAGAAAAAAAATTTACATTGAAATATACAAGTAAAAATATTACTGGAGACTGAATTAAATTCAAAATGAGCTGTCTTTACTCTTGCTACTAAAGAAATTAATTAATTAAATTTTTTAAATCAATGTGAAAGTATAAAATAAAATTATTAAATTGTTAACTGGGAAATTTTAAATATTTTCTAAGAATGCATAGACAAAATTAAATTATAAATCATAAATATAGCAATAAAAGAAAATAATTCACTGCAGAACAGTTCAACAAAATAATTCACTTCAGAACAAGTGCAACAAAATAAAGTATAGAAATAATCACTGCAGTAATAAAGTGTCACTGGGAAAACTCAGGTAAAATAATGAATTAAAATATGAAGACCAAAAAAAAAAATAAACTGATTGAACACTTTAACTCTTAATTGTAAATTAGACAAAACAATTTACTCAAACAGAGTAAGAAAAACACTTTACGTTAAAAGTAATTGAAATTGCATCAAGAGTGAATTTGTTCAAGAATTATAAAAAAAAATAAAACACAGGAACAAAACAGGGAATATAACACTTACAGTGGCGGAGCACCCAACAGTATTAATTTATTCTTACAACAAATTCCTGCTGTGACTGATACAACAAAATCTTGCTGTGACTGATACGACAAAAATTTGATGGCAAAAATAATGGTACACAGTCTGCGAAAAAATTAGAGGAATGAGACACTGTTGGCATACGAAAAAAAAAGACACACATAGAAATAAATGGATAATTTAGTATACTGGGGTGAATATCACTGCATGAAATACAGTGATAATTACTGGAGAATACAACGCTGAAAGAATACAATAAAAAAAAAAATGAATCACTTCACACAGGGTGACTGACTGGTACACTACACAATAATACTTACTAGAGACAGGAGTAGCATAAGAAAAAACACAGAATAAAATAATATAAGATGAGTGAAAACACTGAAAAATATTCTAAAAATACTGAGTCAAAGAATACTGCATTTACACTGAAAAACACAAGGTTTAGAGTACACAAGCAATTTACTATAAATGTCTCACACACGCAAATGTCTTTAAATGCAAGAAAAATGTCTCAAGAAAATTATCACTGAAGTCGGGAGTAGGAGACGGACGGTGAGTACTGGTGGGGGCGGGTGTATGGTGTCCCGCGCGGTGATGACGCCTCCGACATTCACTGTTGTCGTGAAGAGATGTGCTTTCTAGGCGAACTCACATAACTGGCTTTATCTTGTTGGCACCAGCTACAATCTCTTGACCAATTATGTGAGCCAAAACAGTACTAGGACCCGGTACAAGGGTGCAAACAACCACAGGTAGATGAGTGGATGGCTGGTGGTGGTGGTGGGGTGGTTGCTTCTGCCGCGCACCCCGGGTAGTGGGAGAGAGTGGTGGGGGGGGACGCTGGGGGTCTGCCGCGCACCCCACTCACCCACGAAGGTGGCTTGAAAACCCACTCTATGCCACAGGAATGGTAAAAACCACTCTTAGCATCCAACAGGGAGCACAAAGCGATATAAACAATACTTCAGAGGAACTTGGCTTACTTCTTACTGTGTGGCTTACTTCTCTCTCGCAGCTGGGTTAGAAGCTGGGTTGGCTGACTGGCTTACCCCACGAGAATGGATGACTGGAAGACGTGTAACGATGCACAAAGCACGGAGGAGCAGTTGGATGACAGGAGACAGGCTGGATGATAGGCTGACTGGCATTCACTTCCACAGTCTGGCTTACTGACTGGCTTAATTGCGAAATCCGGGTCAACCCCTCGGAGATTGAAGCAATTAGCACACGAACTAAGCCAGGAAGCTTGAAACGGCTGCAACAGGCTTGCAGGCAATAGGTTTGAGGGGAGTAGGCTGCTGGCTCGAGGTGGTGCGGGCGGGTAGTGGCTGGTGGGTGACGATTCACCTATGACCCTGCCGGCTACTCACAACAGTCTTCAAACGCCTTGAATTACCCTTAAATACGTAAATCCACGCTCCACACCGCTGCACACCATTTATCATGTGGGAGTTCGATACGTGGATTAGGGTAGAAATACTCACGTAGGCTGTTATTACGTATAATCGTAGATATGTGGAGAGAACCTGCAGCCGTTACCTGTCTCCTTGGTTACACTCGTAAAACTGACTAGCCGGCTGGCCAGTACCCCGTAGTGGGTCTTTTGAAAATAGTGTCAGCTCAGCACAGACCGTGACTCAAGACGGTTGGTCGTTGAGTCAACGGACAGGTTACTGGTAACTGGTTACTGGTAACTGGTTACTACTACTGAGATCCTGGTGGATCAGCGCCTGATCAACCAGGCTGTTGCTGCTGGCTGCACGCAAACCAACGTACGAGCCACAGCCCGGCTGATCAGGAACTGACTTTAGGTGCTTGTCCAGTGCCAGCTTGAAGACTGCCAGGGGTCTGTTGGTAATCCCCCTTATGTGTGCTGGGAGGCAGTTGAACAGTCTCGGGCCCCTGACACTTATTGTATGGTCTCTTAACGTGCTAGTGACATCCCTGCTTTTCATTGGGGGGATGGTGCATCGTCTGCCAAGTCTTTTGCTTTCGTAGTGAGTGATTTTCGTGTGCAAGTTCGGTACTAGTCCCTCTAGGATTTTCCAGGTGTATATAATCATGTATCTCTCCCTCCTGCGTTCCAGGGAATACAGGTTTAGGATTCTCAAGCGCTCCCAGTAATTGAGGTGTTTTATCTCCGTTATGTGCGCCGTGAAAGTTCTCTGTACATTTTCTAGGTCGGCAATTTCACCTGCCTTGAAAGGTGCTGTTAGTGTGCAGCAATATTCCAGCCTAGATAGAACAAGTGACCTGAAGAGTGTCATCATGGGCTTGGCCTCCCTAGTTTTGAAGGTTCTCATTATCCATCCTGTCATTTTTCTAGCAGATGCGATTGATACAATGTTATGGTCCTTGAAGGTGAGATCCTCCGACATGATCACTCCCAGGTCTTTGACCCTGGTGGTTCGCTCTATTTTGTGGCCAGAATTTGTTTTGTACTCTGATGAAGATTTAATTTCCTCATGTTTACCATATCTGAGTAATTGAAATTTCTCATCGTTGAACTTCATATTGTTTTCTGCAGCCCACTGAAAGATTTGGTTGATGTCCGCCTGGAGCCTTGCAGTGTCTGCAATGGAAGACACTGTCATGCAGATTCGGGTGTCATCTGCAAAGGAAGACACGGTGCTGTGGCTGACATCCTTGTCTATGTCGGATATGAGGATGAGGAACAAGATGGGAGCGAGTACTGTGCCTTGTGGAACAGAGCTTTTCACCGTAGCTGCCTCGGACTTTACTCTGTTGACGACTACTCTCTGTGTTCTGTTAGTGAGGAAATTATAGATCCATCGACCGACTTTTCCTGTTATTCCTTTAGCACGCATTTTGTGCGCTATTTCGCCATGGTCACACTTGTCGAAGGCTTTTGCAAAGTCTGTATATATTACATCTGCATTCTTTTTGTCTTCTAGTGCATTTAGGACCTTGTCGTAGTGATCCAATAGTTGAGACAGACAGGAGCGACCTGTTCTAAACTCATGTTGCCCTGGGTTGTGTAACTGATGGGTTTCTAGATGGGTGGTGATCTTGCTTCTTAGGACCCTTTCAAAGATTTTTATGATATGGGATGTTAGTGCTATTGGTCTGTAGTTCTTTGCTGTTGCTTTACTGCCCCCTTTGTGGAGTGGGGCTATGTCTGTTGTTTTTAGTAACTGTGGGACGACCCCCGTGTCCATGCTCCCTCTCCATAGGATGGAAAAGGCTCGTGATAGGGGCTTCTTGCAGTTCTTGATGAACACAGAGTTCCATGAGTCTGGCCCTGGGGCAGAGTGCATGGGCATGTCATTTATCGCCTGTTCGAAGTCATTTGGCGTCAGGATAACATCGGATAGGCTTGTGTTAATCAAATTTTGTGGCTCTCTCATAAAAAATTCATTTTGATCTTCGACTGTCAGTCTGGTTAGCGGCTTGCTAAAAACTGAGTCATACTGGGACTTGAGTAGCTCACTCATTTCCTTGCTGTCATCTGTGTAGGACCCATCTTGTTTAAGTAGGGGCCCAATACTGGACGTTGTTCTCTACTTTTACTGAGAAGTAATATCCCTTTCTCCTACACACCCTAACATGAGCCTCACTATCCTCATAAAAACTCTCTACAGCATTTAGTAACTTACTACCTATTCCATATACTTGCAATATCTGCCACATTGCTCCCCTATCCATTCTGTCACATGCCTTTTCTAAATCCTTAAATGAAATGAAAACTTCCCTACCTTTATCTAAGTACTATTCACCTATATGCTTTAATGCAAACACTTGATCTATACATCTCCTACCCACTCTAAAGCCTTGTTCATCTGCAATCCTGCTGTCTGTCTTACCTCTAACTCTTTCAATAATAACCCTACCATATACTTTACATGGTATACTCAGTAAACTTATTCCCTTATAATTTTTACAATCCCTCTTGTCCCCCTTCCTTTTATATAAAGGAACTATACACGCTCTCTGCCAATCCCTAGGTACCTTCCCCTTTTTCATACATTTATTAAACAAAAATACCAACCACAAGTAGTTTCTCACTTGGTTCAAAATTCCCCACACACTCAACATTTCCTAAAATCTCTCTCTTATGTACATTTCTCATTTTTCCAGGTGCATAAACACTTACTATAACTCACTTTTCACATCCAACTCTTATTTTACTTCACATAATCCTTGAATTTATACATTTTATATTCCTTCTTTTCCTGCTATAATTTATCCTTCAACATTATTGCTACTCCTTCCTTAGCTCTAAATATTTGAAACCCCTGACCTAATCCCATTTATTTCTCCCCACTGAAACTCTCCCACCCCTTTCAGCTTTGTTTCACTTAGAGCCAGGACATCCAGCTTCTTTTCATTCATAACATCCGTAATCATCTCTTTCTTATCATTCGCACAACATCCACGCACATTCAAACATTCCACTTTGAAGGTTTTCATTTTCTTTTTAGTAAGCCATACAGGACAAGGGGTTACTAGCCCATTGCTCCCGGCATTTTAGTTGACTTTTACAACATGCATGGTTTACGAGGAAAAGATTTTTATCCCACTTCCCCATGGATATGAAAAAAAATGTAATAAGAAGAACTAAGATCAAATCAAAGAAAACTCAGATGTGTGTATACATAAATGTGTACATGCATGTGCAGTGTGACCTATGTGTAAGTAGAAGTAGCAAGACGCACCTGAACTCTTGCACGTTTGTAAGACAAAAAAAAAAAATACTACAACAGCAATCCTACCATCATGTAAGACAAATACAGGCTTCCATTTTACACTCACTTGGCAGGACGGTAGTACCTCCCTGGGTGGTTGCTGTCTACCAACCTACTACTACAAGTATGGGAATTAACTGCTGCGCTACAGAACAGAAATTGTTGGTTCTCTGGTCATCCAGCCATATATTGTAGGTCACTGGCAGATGACCATAACAATCCACCCTACTGCAGGGGTCGAGTCCAAGCTCCTGTGTGTGTGTGTGTGTGTGTGTGTGTGTGTGTGTACTCACCTAATTGTACTCACCTAATTGTACTCACCTAATTGTGGTTGCAGGGGTCGAGACTCAGCTCCTGGCCCCGCCTCTTCAATGATCGCTACTACGTCCTCTCCATCTCTGCTTCCTGAGCTTTGTCATACCTCTTCTTAAAACTATGTATGGCTCCTGCCTCCACTACTTCACTTGCTAGGCTATTCCACTTCCTGACGACTCTATGACTTAATAAATACTTCCTAACGTCCCTGTGACTTGTCTGAGTCTTCAGCTTCCAGTTGTGACTCCTTGTTTCTGTGTCCCCTCTCTGGAACATCCTATCTCTGTCCACCTTGTCTATTCCCCGGAGTATCTTGTATGTCGTTATTATGTCTCCCGTGACCCTTCTGTCCTCCAGTGTCGTCAGTCCAATTTCCCTCAACCTTTCCTCATACGACATTTCCCTGAGCTCTGGGACTAGCCTTGTTGCAAGCCTTTGTACTTTCTCTAACTTCTTGACGTGCTTGACCAGGTGTGGGTTCCAGACTGGTGCTGCATACTCCAGTATGGGCCTAACATACACAGTGTACAGTGTCTTGAACGATTCCTTATTAAGGTATCGGAACGCTGTTCTCAGGCCAGGCTCTGATCCACCAGGAAGCCTGGTCACAGACCGGGCCGCGGGGGCGTTGACCCCCGGAACTCTCTCCAGGTAAACTCCAGGTTTGCCAGGCGCCCGTATGCTGCAGCAGTTATTTGGTTGATGTGTGCCTCCGGTGACGTGCTCGGTGTTATGGTCACCCCAAGGTGAGTGAGGTCTGTAGTCTTTGTCCACCTAGCCTATACTCTGTCTGCAGTCTTCTTTGCCCCTCCCCAATCTTCGAGACTTTGCATTGCAGGGTTGAATTCGAGAAGCCAGTTTCTGGACCACATGTCCAGCCTGTCCAGGTCTCTTTGCAGTCCTACCTCATCCTCATCCGATTTAATTCTTCTCATCAGCTTCACATCATCTGCGAATAGGGACACTTCAGAGTCTATTCCTTCCATCATGTCGTTTGCATATATCAAAAATAGCACTGGTCCTAGAATTGACCCCTGTGGGACCCCGATTGTCACAGGCGCCCACTGTGATACTTCTTCACGTACCACGACTCGTTGTTGCCTCCCTGTCAGGTATTCCCTGATCCATTGCAGTGCCCTCCCTGTTATATGCGCCTGATACTCCAGCTTCTGCACTAATCTCTTGTGGGGAACTGTGTCAAAGGCCTTCCTGCAGTCTAGGAAAATGCAGTCAACCCACCCCTCTCTCTCGTGTCTTACTTCTGTTACCTTGTCATAAAACTCCAGAAGGTTTGTGACACAGGATTTGCCTTCCATGAACCCATGCTGGTTTTCATTTATAATCTTGTTCCTTTCCAGGTGTTCGACCACTCTCCTCCTGATAATCTTCTCCATGACTTTGCACACAATACATGTCAGAGACACAGGTCTGTAGTTTAGTGCCTCATTTCTGTTTCCTTTCTTAAATATGGGGACTACATTTGCTGTCTTCCATTTCTCAGGTAGTTGCCCAGTTTCAAGGGATGTGCTGAAGATTGTGGTTAGGGGCACGCACAGCATCTCTGCTCCTTCTCTAAGGACCCACTGGGAGATGTTGTCCGGTCCCATCGCCTTTGAGGTATCAAGGTCACTTAGCAGCTTCTGCACCACCTCCTCAGTTGTTCGTATGTCATCCAACACTTGTTGGTATATTCCCTCTTGATGTTCCCTTCTGTGCTGTCTTCCCACAGCCCTTCCTGTCTCTACTGTAAAAACTTCCTTAAATCTCCTGTTTAGCTCCTCACATACCTCCTGATCATTTCTTGTGAGTTCTCCACCTTCTGCCCTCAGTCTGATCACCTGGTCTTTGACTGCTGTCTTCCTCCTGATGTAGCTATACAACAGTTTCGGGTCAGTCTTGATTCTCGATGCTATGTTATTTTCATATTGTCGCTGAGCCTCCCTCCTTACCTATGCATACTCGTTCCTGGCTCTGCGACTAATCTCCCTATTTTCATGTGTTCTCTCCTTCTGTACTTTTTCCATTCTCTATTGCACTTTGTTTTTGCCTCCTTACACCGTCGGGTAAACCAGGGGCTCGTTCTGGTCTTCCCATTGTTTCTGTTGCCCTTGGGAATAAACCTTTCCACTGCCTCCTTGCATTTTGTTGTTACATATTCCATCATTTCATTTACTGGTTTTCCTGCCAGTTCTCTGTCCCTCTGGACCTCCCGCAGGAAGTTCTTCAGCCCTATGTAGTCCTCTTTTTTATAGTCAGGCTTTTCCCATTCAACTCCTGTTATTCTCTCCACTTGCAGCTCTACTATGTATTCAAAGCACAGAACCAAGTGGTCGCTAGCTCCTAGGGGACTCTCATACTTGATGTCCTCAATGTCTGAGCTGCCCAGGGTGAACACAAGGTCCAATCTTGCTGGTTCATCCTCCCCTCTCTCTCTGTTAGTGTCCTTAACATGTTGGTGCATGAGGTTTTCCAGCACCACGTCCAACATCCTGGCTCTCCATGTTTCGGGACCCCCATGTGGCTCCATGTTTTCCCAGTCAATCTCCCTGTGGTTGAAATCCCCCATAACCAGCAACTTTGCTCTGCTGGAGTGAGCTCTTCTTGCCACCTCAGCAAGTGTGTCCACCATTGCTCTGTTGCTCTCTTCATATTCCTCTCTTGGCCTCCTGCAGTTCTGTGGTGGATTATACATCACTGCAATGACCACTTTGTGTTCCCCAGACTGAAGTGTACCTACTATGTAGTCTCTTTCTTCCGTCTCATCTATGCCTTCAATTTTCTCGAATTTCCATCTGTTTTTTACGAGCAGAGCAACCCCACCTCCCCCTCTGCCCCTTCTATCTTTCCTCATGATCTGGTATCCTGGTGGGAAGATTGCATCTGTTATTGTCTCCGTGAGTTTTGTTTCTGTAACTGCTATGATGTCTGGGGACTTCTCATTGATTCTTTCTTGCCATTCATTTGTGTGTGCATGTGTGTGTGTGTGTGTGTGTGTGTGTGTGTGTGTCTGTGTTTGTGTGTGTGTGTGTGTGTGTGTGTGTGTGTGTGTGTGTGTGTGTGTGTGTGTGTGTGTGTGTGTGTGTGTGTGTGTGTGTGTGTGTGTGTGTGTGACTCAACAATCAATATTTGCACCAATAACTCATTACAGTTGTGACCGGGTGTGGACGTGTGAATTGCTCATTACTCTATAATTTGTTCATGATTGTACCCATGTATAAACGTAAGTAAGCATTCTTACAAGATTCATTACCTTTGTAACTTGTGAGTTCATTACCTTTGTACCTAGTTCAGCTATCAAAACTTTCGGGGCCCAGTCCTTGGACCCATTACGTACCTCTGTAATCTGTAAATACCTTTGTAAATTGTCATGATTGTGACCAGACCTACCTGGAGTTCATTACCTTTTTAAATTGTGAGTTCATTACCTTTGTAAATTGTGAGTTCATTACCTCTGTAACTTGTTCAGCTATCAAAACTTTGGAGTCCAGTCCCTGGACCAATTATGTACCTCTGTAATATTTTGACTACCGCCCACAGGATGGGTATGGGGTGACTACCGCCCAGAGGATGGGCATAGGGTGACTACCGCCCACAGGATGGGTATGGGGTGACTACCGCCCATAGGATGGGTATGGGATGACTACCGCCCACAGGATGGGTATGGGGTGACTACCGCCCACAGGATGGGTATGGGGTGACTACTGCCCACAGGATGGGTATTCAAATTCAAATTCAAATTCAAAGTTTATTCTCTATAAGGATTACAATCCTGAGTTTACAGAGTTTGATTATTGTGTGGTTTACATGTAGTAAAATAATGATTACAGAGTGTACCACTACAACACCTAGCATGGCTAGGCATTTCAGGCAGACTTAGTTTAAATCTTAATTTTAAAATATTACAAATTATGAGGTAAGTTGGTATTATGGCTAAGTGACTAAATACTAGATTGTGAGTTTAGCAATGTGAATGCTTTTGTTTTGGCACAGTACATAGTTTCAGTATTGGAGTATCACAGGATTCATTATTTAAAGATTGAGATTAATATTTCTGTTTATGGTCAAATGGGTGAGTGAGTGTAAGTGTGAACCACCAGGTGGTATTCGTGTAGTTAGTTGACGGGTTGTATCAGGGAGATAAGATGTTTTCTAATGGTAGTTTTGAAGGTGATGAATGTGTCTGCAGTTCTAGAGTTCTCAGGCAGGGTGTTCCAGATTTTAGGGCCTTTGACATACATTGAATTTTTGTAAAGGATTAGTCGGACACGGGGAATGTCGTAGAGATGTTTGTGTCTGGTGTTATGCCTGTGGGTTCTGTCACAACTATCAAGAAAGCGTTTTAGGTCAAGGTTGATATTGGAGTTAAAGGTCCTGTAGATGTAGATTGCACAGTAGTAAGTGTGGATGTTCTGAACAGGGAGTAAGTTTAGATCTATGAAGAGTGGGGGGGTGTGTTGCCAGGGATGGGATTTAGTGATTATTCTTACTGCAGTTTTTTTGTTGGGTTATTATTGGCGTTAGGTGTGTTGCTGCAGTTGATCCCCAAGCACAAATAGCATAGGTGAGGTATAGATAAATAAGTGAGTGGTATAGTGTGATTGTGTCATCAATCCTATACGATACATCCCTCTAGCGCCTGGAACCAATCTTGGGCGGAAAACATTATATACTGAGTCAAAAAAGGAGAATTAGTGTGCACTGCGTAGCAGAGTTTACTGCCAGAGGGGAATCATAGGCCTGTCCCGTGTGGAAAAAAATAATAATAATTGAACTTTTCATGTCAGAGGAAAGAAAGTCTCCCTGATAACATTGAGTATACATAGTGTATAGTGTATACTACAGTGGCTCCCTAGTATATTGATGATAAAGGCTAAAGTGTCATTTGAAAACAGGTGAATTTGTAAATGAAGTGATAAGCCTATAGAGGAAGGTGCCAGAAGTCGCCAGAAACTTACCACAGGTCAGCTGTTTTTAATAATCTTACTGGCCTGCTAGTGTACTCGCATATAATCTAGTGATACCAGTGAATAGCAGAATACAGTGTTGTAGTAGCAACTAACCAGTATTATAATGGTACTTAGTGGAGTGGAGTGACTTTCATTAGTTTCTTTTCTTGAAATACGAGACGTTACTGTGAATTTCATATAACCTGTAGTTACCAGCGGTCGCAATATACACAACGAGAAGCAATTATTACTACAGAAAAAGCGTCCTTCCTCCAAAATTTGCACCAGTCAACTATAGTGATAATATAGCATTTATTGTGGTGGAGACGGAAAAAAAAATAGAAAAGCCAGATACAGCGATTGATAAACAAGGAGGTGACCGTTCGTCATTGTAGGAGCTGCCAGATATCACCGGCTCTTCAACACGCAAGTTATACTGTTGTATCAGTCAAATCACATATTACTCGGGTAGATAATTTCCAGTAGATCCTTCATGTGTTAGCTCAAATCACCGACCAGTATGTTTTAAATAAGTGACCCACTGATCAGAGCAGATCGACTGGTCCGGACCCTTGACTGGTCCGAACCCTTGACTGGTCCGAACCCGGGACTGGTTTCAAACAGTTTCGTTGGACAATAAAGCAGACTGTAAACGGATGGGGTTGTAGGCGCCCTTATAAACACAAACATTAAAAATCAGGAACGTGACGGTAAGCTGTCCAATATACAAAAAGAGTTAGAAACAGAAATACAAATAGCTAGAGCTTCATTTAAGGTTATTAATATAATATTCAAGAGGTTGCTAGTAGAATTGCAGTAAATCAACCATTCAAATCATTATGAAGCTGTGTGTAGTCTGTGGTCAGTCAAACAAACGGGCTTCCACATGGATAAACTGTCATTTTTGTGGAAATTGGTGTCACGCCCCTTGTGCAGATATCCCAGAACTAGCTACAAGCAGTATTAAAACAGAGAAGTGTTTCTGGGTATGCCCAAATGAGGAAAATCTGTGGACTAAAATCACAAGGGTATTAAAAGAGGACAACATCAAAGCTGCTTTCATAGAAAACCTGGAAGCTTTCTACAACAGATGGGAACATAAAAAGTCTGGGCTGAATGGTACTGCCCTTGATACTGGCCATGTAGTCACAAACTGTAAGGCTGGAGGTGATGTCCTGGGAGACAGTAATAGTAAAGCTGGAGGTGCTGTCCTGGGAGACAGTAATGGTGAAGCTGGAGGTGCTGTCCTGGGAGACAGAAATGGTGAAGCTGGAGATACTGTCCTGGGAGACAGTAATGGTGAAGCTGGAGATTTTGTCCAGGTAGTCGGGAATTATACGCAGGAAGGAATACATATAAATGACCTCATAGGGGACAGGAGCCATAGTAGGGAAACAAGTGTAGTCAAAGATAAGATAAAACCAATATTGCAAACTAGAAATTCCGCAGGAAATAGCAAACAAGAGGACTCCAATAGCAATAGTGAGGATAAATTACCAAAAACAACTGGTGGGAGCTCCATTGTTGGTGCTAGGGAGGATAGAAGTAAGACAGGGAAACATGCACCAACAGGGAATACAGTCACAGAAACCCAAGGCAAGCGGAAACCAAGCCTGTGCACATACTATGCACTTGGTATCTGCTGGCATGGGAAATCTGGAAAAACAGATGGGACGTGCAACTATGACCACCCTAGAAAATGCCATGCCCATATGACAACAGGAAAATGCAAACTCCCTTCCTGTAAGCTTTTTCACCCTGAAATGTGTACCTCTTCAGTACAGGAAAGACTGTGCTATAACTTAAATTGCCAGGCATACCATCTAAAGGGGACAAAAAGATACAAAACATCCAGGCCATGGGAAAACCTGGGTAGCCACAGCCACTCAAGAGGGAGAGGTTTTTTAGTGCCAGGAAGGAAAAAAAACTGGCAGGAAATGGCAGAAATCGTACACCAAATCCAGTCATTCCTGGAGTGGAACCACAGTCGATGGCCTCCACTCCAAACCAACAGATACAGATACTAATGCCGAAAAAAAAAATCCCCCCCAGTACCAACAATACCACCAGTCCGATAACATTCTTCTTTGCAAATATACAGGGTCTAAAGCCAGCAACAAACAACAAAATACCTTTCATCCGTGGACTGCTTGCAGAGGCAAAGGCAATGTTCGCGGCTTTCACTGAGACCCACATAAAGGATCACTTGGACAATGAAATATGGATCCCAGGTTACAACCTATACAGATGTGACAGAGTGAACAGGCAAAAGGGGGGGGGGTTGGCCTGTACATTGCAGAGTCACTTGTTTGCACAGAACTGCTTAATGCCTCAAATGACGTAGTGGAAGTTTTAGCAGTAAAGGTCGAGAACCAAAACCTAGTCATTGTGGTAGTCTACAAGCCTCCGGATGCAACATCCCAGCAATTCCAGGAACAGCTGTTAAAAATTGACCACTGTCTGGAAAATCTTCCAGCTCCTGCACCCAACATCTTGCTCCTGGGGGATTTCAACTTAAGGCACCTAAAATGGAGGAATATAGCAAATAATATTGTTGCAGTAATAACACCAGGAGGCAGCTCTGATGAAAACTCACACTCACACGAGCTTTTAAATCTCTGCACAAAATTCAATTTAAACCAGCAAATAATAGAGCCTACTAGACTGGAGAATACACTAGACCTCATATTCACTAACAATGATGATCTGATAAGAAATGTCACCATATCAAAAACAATATACTCAGATCACAACATAATTGAGGTTCAGACATGTATGCGAGGAGCCCCAGACCGACAAAATGAGACTAGTCACGAGGGAGCATTCACCAAATTCAACTTCAATAACAAAAACATAAAGTGGGACCAAGTAAACCAAGTCCTAACCGATATAAGCTGGGAAGATATACTAAGCAACACAGACCCAAACTTATGCCTAGAACAGATTAACTCGGTGGCACTCGATGTATGCACAAGGCTTATTCCTCTAAGAAAAAGGAGGAGTAGATGTAAAATAGAAAGAGACAGGCGCTCCCTTTACAGGCGACGGAAAAGAATAACAGAGCGGCTAAAAGAGGTCAATATATCTGAAATGCGCAGGGAGACACTGGTCAGAGAAATAGCAAGCATCGAACTTAAGCTAAAAGAATCCTTTAGGAGTCAGGAATCGCGGGAAGAACTAAAAGCTATAAATGAAATCGAAAGAAACCCAAAGTATTTCTTCTCCTATGCCAAATCAAAATCGAGAACAACGCCCAGTATTGGGCCCCTACTTAAACAAGATGGGTCCTACACAGATGACAGCAAGGAAATGAGTGAGCTACTCAAGTCCCAATATGACTCAGTTTTTAGCAAGCCGCTAACCAGACTGAGAGTCGAAGATCAAAATGAATTTTTTATGAGAGAGCCACAAAATTTGATTAACACAAGCCTATCCGATGTTATCCTGACGCCAAATGACTTCGAACAGGCGATAAATGACATGCCCATGCACTCTGCCCCAGGGCCAGACTCATGGAACTCTGTGTTCATCAAGAACTGCAAGAAGCCCCTATCACGAGCCTTTTCCATCCTATG
Organism: Cherax quadricarinatus; assembly: GCF_038502225.1. Lineage (NCBI taxonomy): Eukaryota > Metazoa > Arthropoda > Malacostraca > Decapoda > Parastacidae > Cherax > Cherax quadricarinatus. Next base: position 39,546,441 of record NC_091314.1, on the reverse strand, counting down.
GAGAGGGAGCATGGACACGGGGGTCGTCCCTCAGTTACTAAAAACAACAGACATAGCCCCACTCCACAAAGGGGGCAGTAAAGCAACAGCAAAGAACTACAGACCAATAGCACTAACATCCCATATCATAAAAATCTTTGAAAGGGTCCTAAGAAGCAAGATCACCACCCATCTAGAAACCCATCAGTTACACAACCCAGGGCAACATGGGTTTAGAACAGGTCGCTCCTGTCTGTCTCAACTACTGGATCACTACGACAAGGTCCTAAATGCACTAGAAGACAAAAAGAATGCAGATGTAATATATACAGACTTTGCAAAAGCCTTCGACAAGTGTGACCATGGCGTAATAGCGCACAAAATGCGCGCTAAAGGAATAACAGGAAAAGTCGGTCGATGGATCTATAATTTCCTCACTAACAGAACACAGAGAGTAGTCGTCAACAGAGTAAAGTCCGAGGCAGCTACGGTGAAAAGCTCTGTTCCACAAGGCACAGTACTAGCTCCCATCTTGTTCCTCATCCTCATATCCGACATAGACAAGGATGTCAGCCACAGCACCGTGTCTTCCTTTGCAGATGACACCCGAATCTGCATGACAGTGTCTTCCATTGCAGACACTGCAAGGCTCCAGGCGGACATCAACCAAATCTTTCAGTGGGCTGCAGAAAACAATATGAAGTTCAACGATGAGAAATTTCAATTACTCAGATATGGTAAACATGAGGAAATTAAATCTTCATCAGAGTACAAAACAAATTCTGGCCACAAAATAGAGCGAAACACCAACGTCAAAGACCTGGGAGTGATTATGTCGGAGGATCTCACCTTCAAGGACCATAACATTGTATCAATCGCATCTGCTAGAAAAATGACAGGATGGATAATGAGAACCTTCAAAACTAGGGAGGCCAAGCCCATGATGACACTCTTCAGGTCACTTGTTCTATCTAGGCTGGAATATTGCTGCACTCTAACAGCACCTTTCAAGGCAGGTGAAATTGCCGACCTAGAAAATGTACAGAGAACTTTCACGGCGCGCATAACGGAGATAAAGCACCTCAATTACTGGGAGCGCTTGAGGTTTCTAAACCTGTATTCCCTGGAACGCAGGAGGGAGAGATACATGATTATATACACCTGGAAAATCCTAGAGGGACTAGTACCGAACTTGCACACGAAAATCACTCACTACGAAAGCAAAAGACTTGGCAGACGATGCACCATCCCCCCAATGAAAAGCAGGGGTGTCACTAGCACGTTAAGAGACCATACAATAAGTGTCAGGGGCCCGAGACTGTTCAACTGCCTCCCAGCACACATAAGGGGGATTACCAACAGACCCCTGGCAGTCTTCAAGCTGGCACTGGACAAGCACCTAAAGTCAGTTCCTGATCAGCCGGGCTGTGGCTCGTACGTTGGTTTGCGTGCAGCCAGCAGCAACAGCCTGGTTGATCAGGCGCTGATCCACCAGGAGGCCTGGTCACAGACCGGGCCGCGGGGGCATTGACCCCCGAAACTCTCTCCAGGTAAACTCCAGATATGGGTGCTGAAATTCAGGTTGTTGTCAAGGTATAGGCCTAGGAATTTGCCCTCATTATGTCTGGTAATTAGAGTGTTGTCGATCTTAATGTTAATTTGTGAATCTCCTGCTCTGCTACCAAACATAATATAGTGGGTTTTGTCAGTGTGGGGTGCATAATAAACATATTAAACTAAGCTGGCCTCCGCTTGTCTTAACTGTGGAGAGGTTCTCCCTAGTTTAGTTTAATATGTTTATTATGCACCCCATACCCATCCTGTGGCGGAAGTCAAAAGATTACAGAGGTACATAATTGGTCCAGGGACTGGACTCCAAAGTTTTGATAGCTGAGCAAGTTACAGAGGTAATAAACTCACAATTTACAAAAGTAATGAACTCACAATTTACAAAGGTAATGAGCTCCAGGTAGGTCTGGTCACAATCATGACAAGTTACAAAGGTATTTACAGATTACAGAAGTATGCAATGGGTCCAGGGACTGGGCCCCGAAAGTTTTGATAGCTGAACTAGGTACAAAGGTAATGAGCTCACAAGTTACAAAGGTAATGAATTCTGTAAGAATGGTTACTTACTTACTGGACCACAACATTACAGAGGTACATAATGGGTCCAGGGACTGGACCACAACATTACAGAGGTACATAATGGGTCCAGGGACTGTACCTCAACATTACAGAGGTACATAATGTGTCCAGGAACTGGACCTCAACATTACAGAGGTACATAATGGGTCCAGGGACTGGACCACAACATTACAGAGGTGCATAATGGGTCCAGGGACTGTATCTCAACATAACAGAGGTACATAATGGGTCCAGGGACTGGACTCCAACATTACAGAGGTACATAATGGGTCCAGGGACTGGACTACAACAATACAGAGGTACATAATGGGTCCAGGGACTGTACCTCAACATTACAGAGGTACATAATGGGTCCAGGGACTGGACCACAACATTACAGAGGTACATAATGGGTCCAGGGACTGGACCACAACATTACAGAGGTACATAATGGGTCCAGGGACTGGACCACAACATTACAGAGGTACATAATGGGTTCAGGGACTGGATCTCAACATTACAGAGGTACATGATGGGTCCAGGGACTGTACCTCAACATTACAGAGGTAAATAATGGGTCCAGGGACTGGACCACAACATTACAGAGGTACATAATGGGTCCAGGGACTGGATCACAACATTACAGAGGTATATAATGGGTCCAGGGACTGGACCACAACATTACAGAGGTACATAATGGGTCCAGGGACTGGACCACAACATTACTGAGGTACATAATGGGTCCAGGGACTGGACCACAACATTACAGAGGTACATGATGGGTCCAGGGACTGGACCACAACATTACTGAGGTACATAATGGGTCCAGGGACTGGATCACAACATTACAGAGGTACATAATGGGTCCAGGGACTGGACCACAACATTACAGAGGTACATAATGGGTCCAGGGACTGGACCACAACATTACTGAGGTACATAATGGGTCCAGGGACTGGACCACAACATTACAGAGGTAAATAATGGGTCCAGGGACTGGACCACAACATTACTGAGGTACATAATGGGTCCAGGGACTGGACCACAACATTACAGAGGTACATAATGGGTCCAGGGACTGGACCACAACAATACAGAGATACATAATGGGTCCAGGGAGTAAGTTTAGATCTATGAAGAGTGGGGGGGGGTGTGTTGCCAGGGATGGGATTTAGTGATTATTCTTACTGCAGTTTTTTTGTTGGGTTATTATTGGCGTTAGGTGTGTTGCTGCAGTTGATCCCCAAGCACAAATAGCATAAGTGAGGTATAGATAAATAAGTGAGTGGTATAGTGTGAGAAGGGCATTTTGCGGCACGTACTATCGTATCTTGGAGAGGATCCCAACCGTTTTGGATACTTTTTTGGTTATATGTTGGATATGGGTGCTGAAATTCAGGTTGTTGTCAAGGTATAGGCCTAGGAATTTGCCCTCATTATGTCTGGTAATTAGAGTGTTGTCGATCTTAATATTAATTTGTGCATCTCCTGCTCTGCTACCAAACATAATATAGTGGGTTTTGTCAGTGTTGGGTGCATAATAAACATATTAAACTAAGCTGGCCTCCGCTTGTCTTAACTGTGGAGAGGTTCACCCTAGTTTAGTTTAATATGTTTATTATGCACCCCATACCCATCCTGTGGGCGGTAGTTAAAAGATTACAGAGGTACATAATTGGTCCAGGGATTGGACTCCAAAGTTTTGATAGCTGAGCAAGTTACAGAGGTAATGAACTCACAATTTACAAAAGTAATGAACTCACAATTTACAAAGGTAATGAACTCCAGGTAGGTCTGGTCACAATCATGACAAGTTACAAAGGTATTTACAGATTACAGAGGTACGTAATGGGTCCAGGGACTGGGCCCCGAAAGTTTTGATAGCTGAACTAGGTACAAAGTTAATGAGCTCACAACTTACAAAGGCAATGAATTCTGTAAGAATGGTTACTTACTTACTGGACCACAACATTACAGAGGTACATAATGGGTCCAGGGACTGGACCACAACATTACAGAGGTACATAATGGGTCCAGGGACTATACATCAACATTACAGAGGTACATAATGTGTCCAGGAACTGGACCTCAACATTACAGAGGTACATAATGGGTCCAGGGACTGGACCACAACATTACAGAGGTACATAATGGGTTCAGGGACTGTATCTCAACATAACAGAGGTACATAATGGGTCCAGGGACTGGACCACAACATTACAGAGGTACATAATGGGTCCAGGGACTGGACCACAACATTACAGAGGTACATGATGGGTCCAGGGACTGTACCTCAACATTACAGAGGTACATAATGGGTCCAGGGATTGGACCACAACATTACAGAGGTACATAATGGGTCCAGGGATTGGACCACAACATTACAGAGGTACATAATGGGTCCAGGGACTGGACCACAACATTACAGAGGTACATAATGGGTCCAGGGACTGGACCACAACATTACAGAGGTACATGATGGGTCCAGGGACTGTACCTCAACATTACAGAGGTACATAATGGGTCCAGGGACTGGACCACAACATTACAGAGGTACATAATGGGTCCAGGGACTGGATAACAACATTACAGAGGTACATAATGGGTCCAGGGACTGGACCTCAACATTACAGAGGTACATAATGGGTCCAGGGACTGGACCACAACATTACAGAGGTACATAATGGGTCCAGGGACTGGATCACAACATTACAGAGGTACATAATGGGTCCAGGGACTGGACCACAACATTGCAGAGGTACATAATGGGTCCAGGGACTGGACCACAACATTACTGAGGTACATAATGGGTCCAGGGATGGACCACAACATTACAGAGGTACATAATGGGTCCAGGGACTGGACCACAACATAACAGAGGTACATAATGGGTCCAGGGACTGGACCACAACATTACAGAGGTGCATAATGGGTCCATGGACTGGACCACAACATTACAGAGGTACATAATGGGTCCAGGGACTGGATCTCAACATTACAGAGGTACATGATGGGTCCAGGGACTGTCCCTCAACATTACAAAGGTACATAATGGGTCCAGGGACTGGACCACAACATTACAGAGGTACATAATGGGTCCAGGGACTGGATCACAACATTACAGAGGTACATAATGGGTCCAGGGACTGAACCACAACATTACAGAGGTACATAATGGGTACAGGGACTGGGACCACAACATTACTGAGGTACATAATGGGTCCAGGGACTGAACCACAACATTACAGAGGTACATAATGGGTCCAGGGATTGGACCACAACATTACAGAGGTACATAATGGGTCCCGGGACTGAACCACAACATTACAGAGGTACATAATGGGTCCAGGGACTGGACCACAACATTACAGAGGTACATAATGGGTCCAGGGACTGGACCACAACATTACAGAGGTACATAATGGGTCCAGGGACTGGACCTCAACATTACAGAGGTACATAATGGGTCCAGGGACTGGACCACAACATTACAGAGGTACATAATGGGTCCAGGGACTGGACCACAACATTACAGAGGTACATAATGGGTCCAGGGACTGGACCACAACATTGCAGAGGTACATAATGGGTCCAGGGACTGGACCACAACATTACTGAGGTACATAATGGGTCCAGGGACTGGACCACAACATTACAGAGGTACATAATGGGTCCAGGGACTGGACCACAACATAACAGAGGTACATAATGGGTCCAGGGACTGGACCACAACATTACAGAGGTGCATAATGGGTCCATGGACTGGACCACAACATTACAGAGGTACATAATGGGTCCAGGGACTGGATCTCAACATTACAGAGGTACATGATGGGTCCAGGGACTGTCCCTCAACATTACAAAGGTACATAATGGGTCCAGGGACTGGACCACAACATTACAGAGGTACATAATGGGTCCAGGGACTGGATCACAACATTACAGAGGTACATAATGGGTCCAGGGACTGAACCACAACATTACAGAGGTACATAATGGGTACAGGGACTGGACCACAACATTACTGAGGTACATAATGGGTCCAGGGACTGAACCACAACATTACAGAGGTACATAATGGGTCCAGGGATTGGACCACAACATTACAGAGGTACATAATGGGTCCCGGGACAGAACCACAACATTACAGAGGTACATAATGGGTCCAGGGACTGGACCACAACATTACAGAGGTACATAATGGGTCCAGGGACTGGACCACAACATTACAGAGGTACATAATGGGTCCAGGGACTGGACCACAACATTACAGAGGTACGTAATGGGTCCCGGGACTGGACCATAACATTACAGAAGTACATAATGGGTCCAGGGACTGGACCACAACATTACAGAGGTACATAATGGGTCCAGGGACTGGACCACAACATTATAGAGGTACATAATGGGTCCAGGGACTGGACCACAACAATACAGAGGTACATAATGGGTCCAGGGACTGGACCACAATATTACAGAGGTACATAATGGGTCCAGGGACTGGACCACAACATTACAGAGGTACATAATGGGTCAAGGGACTGGACCACAACATTACAGAGGTACATAATGGGTCCAGGGACTGGACCACAACATTACAGAGGTACATAATGGGTCCAGGGACTGGACCACAACATTACAGAGGTATATAATGGGTCCAGGGACTGGACCACAACATTACAGAGGTACATAATGGGACCAGGGACTGGACCACAACATTACAGAGGTACATAATGGGTCAAGGGACTGGACCACAACATTACAGAGGTACATAATGGGTACAGGGACTGGACCACAACATTACAGAGGTACATAATGGGTCCGAGGACTGGAAAACAACATTACAGATGTACATAATGGGTCCAGGGACTGGACCACAACATTACAGAGGTACATAAAGGGTCCAGGGACTGGACCACAACATTACAGAGGTACATAATGGGTCCAGGGACTGGACCACAACATTACAGAGGTACATAATGGGTCCAGGGACTGGACCACAACATTACAGAGGTACATAATGAGTCCAGGGACTGGACCAGAACATTACAGAGGTACATAATGGGTCCAGGGACTGGACTACAACATTACAGAGGTACATAATGGGTCCAGGGACTGGACCACAACATTACAGAGGTACATAATGGGTCCAGGGACTGGACCACAACATTACAGAGGTACATAATGGGTTCAGGGACTGGACCACAACATTACAGAAATACATAATGGGTCCAGGGACTGGACCACAACATTACAGAGGTACATAATGGGTCCAGGGACTGGACCACAACATTACAGAGGTACATAATGGGTCCAGGGACTGGACCACAACATTACAGAGGTACATAATGGGTCCAGGGACTGGACCACAACATTACAGAGGTACATAATGGGTCCAGGGACTGGACCACAACATTACAGAAGGTACATAATGGGTCCAGGGACTGGACCACAACATTACAGAGGTACATAATGGGTCCAGGGACTGGACCACAACATTACAGAGGTACATAATGGGTCCAGGGACTGGACAACAACATTGCAGAGGTACATAATGGGTCCAGGGACTGGACCACAACATTACTGAGGTACATAATGGGTCCAGGGACTGGACCACAACATTACAGAGGTACATAAAGGGTCCAGGGATTGGACCACAACATAACAGAGGTACATAATGGGTCCAGGGACTGGACCACAACATTACAGAGGTGCATAATGGGTCCATGGACTGGACCACAACATTACAGAGGTACATAATGGGTCCAGGGACTGGATCTCAACATTACAGAGGTACATGATGGGTCCAGGGACTGTCCCTCAAGATTACAGAGGTACATAATGGGTCCAGGGACTGGACCACAACATTACAGAGGTACATAATGGGTCCAGGGACTGGATCACAACATTACAGAGGTACATAATGGGTCCAGGGACTGAACCACAACATTACAGAGGTACATAATGGGTAAAGGGACTGGACCACAACATTACTGAGGTACATAATGGGTCCAGGGACTGAACCACAACATTACAGAGGTACATAATGGGTCCAGGGATTGGACCACAACATTACAGAGGTACATAATGGGTCCCGGGACAGAACCACAACATTACAGAGGTACATAATGGGTCCAGGGACTGGACCACAACATTACAGAGGTACATAATGGGTCCAGGGACTGGAACACAACATTACAGAGGTACATAATGGGTCCAGGGACTGGACCACAACATTACAGAGGTACGTAATGGGTCCCGGGACTGGACCACAACATTACAGAAGTACATAATGGGTCCAGGGACTGGACCACAACATTACAGAGGTACATAATGAGTCCAGGGACTGGACCACAACATTATAGAGGTACATAATGGGTCCAGGGACTGGACCACAACATTACAGAGGTACATAATGGGTCCAGGGACTGGACCACAATATTACAGAGGTACATAATGGGTCCAGGGACTGGACCACAACATTACAGAGGTACATAATGGGTCCAGGGACTGAACCACAACATTACAGAGGTACATAATGGGTCCAGGGACTGGACCACAACATTACAGAGGTACATAATGGGTCCAGGGACTGGACCACAACATTACAGAGGTACATAATGGGTCCATGGACTGGATCACAGCATTACAGAGGTACATAATGGGTCCAGGGACTGGACCACAACATTACAGAGGTACATAATGGGTCCAGGGACTGGACCACAACATTACAGAGGTACATAATGGGTCCAGGGACTGGACCACAACATTACAGAGGTACATAATGGGACCAGGGACTGGACCACAACATTACAGAGGTACATAATGGGTGGTCCAGGGACTGGACCACAACATTACAGAGGAACATAATGGGTCCAGGGACTGGACCACAATATTACCGAGGTACATAATGGGTCCAGGGACTGGACAACAACATTACAGAGGTACATAATGGGTCCAGGGACTGGACCACAACATTACAGAGGTACATAATGGGTCCAGGGACTGGACCACAACATTACAGAGGTACATAATGGGTCCAGGGACTGGACCACAACATTACAGAGGTACATAATGGGTCCAGGGACTGGACCACAACATTACAGAGGTACATAATGGGTCCAGGGACTGGACCACAACATTACAGAGGTACATAATGGGACCCGGGACTGGACCACAACATTACAGAGGTACATAATGGGTCCAGGGAGTGGACCACAACATTACAGAGGTACATAATGGGTCCAGGGACTGGACCACAACATTACAGAGGTACATAATGGGTCCAGGGACTGGACCACAACATTAAAGATGTACATAATGGGTCCAGGGACTGGACCACAACATTACAGAGGTACATAAAGGGTCCAGGGACTGGACCACAACATTACAGAGGTACATAATGTGTCCATTGACTGGACCACAACATTACAGAGGTACATAATGGGTCCAGGGACTGGACCACAACAATACAAAGGTACATAATGGGTCCAGGGACTGGACCAGAACATTACAGAGGTACATAATGGGTCCAGGGACTGGACTACAACATTACAGAGGTACATAATGGGTTCAGGGACTGGACCACAACATTACAGAGGTACATAATGGGTCCAGGAACTGGACCACATTACAGAGGTACATAATGGGTTCAGGGACTGGACCACAACATTACAGAAATACATAATGGGTCCAGGGACTGGACCACAACATTACAGAGGTACATAATGGGTCCAGGGACTGGACCACAACATTACAGAGGTACATAATGGGTCCAGGGACTGGACCACAACATTACAGAGGTACATAATGGGTCCAGGGACTGGACCACAACATTACAGAGGTACATAATGGGTCCAGGGACTGGAACACAACATTACAGAGGTACAGAATGGGTCCAGGGACTGGACCACAACATTACAGAGGTACATAATGGGTCCAGGGACTGGACCACAACATTACAGAGGTACATAATGGGTCCAGGGACTGGACCACAACATTACAGAGGTACATAATGGGTCCAGGGACTGGACCACAACATTACAGAGGTACATAATGGGTCCAGGGACTGGATCACAACATTACAGAGGTACATAATGGGTCCAGGGACTGGACCACAACATTACAGAGGTACATAATGGGTCCAGGGACTGGACCACAACATTACAGAGGTACATAATGGGTCCAGGGACTGGACCACAACATTACAGAGGTACATGATGGGTCCAGGGACTGGACCACAACATTACAGAGGTACATGATGGGTCCAGGGACTGTACCTCAACATTACAGAGGTACATAATGGGTCCAGGGACTGGACCACAACATTACAGAGGTACATAATGGGTCCAGGGACTGGACCACAACATTACAGAGGTACATAATGGGTCCAGGGACTGGACCACAACATTACAGAGGTACATAATGGGTCCAGGGACTGGACCACAACATTACATAGGTACATAATGGGTCCAGGGACCGGACCACAACATTACAGAGGTACATAATGGGTCCAGGGACTGGACCACAACATTACAGAGGTACATGGGTCCAGGGACTGGACCACAACATTACAGAGGTACATAATGGGTCCAGGGACTGGACCACAACATTACAGAGGTACATAATGGGTCCAGGGACTGGACCACAACATTACAGAGGTACATAATGGGTCCAGGGACTGGACCACAACATTACAGAGGTACATAATGGGTCCAGGGACTGGACCACAACATTACAGAGGTACATAATGGGTCCAGGGACTGGACCACAACATTACAGAGGTACATGATGGGTCCAGTGACTGGACCACAACATTACAGAGGTACATAATGGGTCCAGGGACTGGACCACAACATTACAGAGGTACATAATGGGTCCAGGGACTGGACCACAACATTACAGAGGTACATAATGGGTCCAGGGACTGGACCACAACATTACAGAGGTACATAATGGGTCCAGGGACTGGACCACAACATTACAGAGGTACATAATGGGTCCAGGGACTGGACCACAACATTACAGAGGTACATAATGGGTCCAGGGACTGGACCACAACATTACAGAGGTACATAATGGGTCCAGGGACTGAACCACAACATTACAGAGGTACATAATGGGTCCAGGGTCTGGACCACAACATTACAGAGGTACATAATGGGTCCAGGGACTGGACCACAACATTACAGAGGTACATAATGGGTCCAGGGACTGGACCACAACATTACAGAGGTACATAATGGGTCCAGGGACTGGACCACAACATTACAGAGGTACATAATGGGTCCAGGGACTGGACCACAACATTACAGAGGTACATAATGGGTCCAGGGACTGGACCACAACATTACAGAGGTACATAATGGGTCCAGGGACTGGACCACAACATTACAGAGGTACATGATGGGTCCAGGGACTGGACCACAACATTACAGAGGTACATAATGGGTCCAGGGACTGGACCACAACATTACAGAGGTACATAATGGGTCCAGGGACTGGACCACAACATTACAGAGGTACATAATGGGTCCAGGGACTGGACCACAACATTACAGAGGTACATAATGGGTCCAGGGACTGGACCACAACATTACAGAGGTACATAATGGGTCCAGGGACTGGACCACAACATTACAGAGGTACATAATGGGTCCAGGGACTGGACCACAACATTACAGAGGTACATAATGGGTCCAGGGACTGGACCACAACATTACAGAGGTACATAATGGGTCCAGGGACTGGACCACAACATTACAGAGGTACATAATGGGTCCAGGGACTGGACCACAACATTACAGAGGTACATAATGGGTCCAGGGACTGGACCACAACATTACAGAGGTACATAATGGGTCCAGGGACTGGACCACAACATTACAGAGGTACATAATGGGTCCAGGGACTGGACCACAACATTACAGAGGTACATAATGGGTCCAGGGACTGGACCACAACATTACAGAGGTACATAATGGGTCCAGGGACTGGACCACAACATTACAGAGGTACATAATGGGTCCAGGGACTGGACCACAACATTACAGAGGTACATAATGGGTCCAGGGACTGGACCACAACATTACAGAGGTACATAATGGGTCCAGGGACTGGACCACAACATTACAGAGGTACATAATGGGTCCAGGGACTGGACCACAACATTACAGAGGTACATAATGGGTCCAGGGACTGGACCACAACATTACAGAGGTACATAATGGGTCCAGGGACTGGACCACAACATTACAGAGGTACATAATGGGTCCAGGGACTGGACCACAACATTACAGAGGTACATAATGGGTCCAGGGACTGGACCACAACATTACAGAGGTACATAATGGGTCCAGGGACTGGACCACAACATTACAGAGGTACATAATGGGTCCAGGGACTGGACCACAACATTACAGAGGTACATAATGGGTCCAGGGACTGGACCACAACATTACAGAGGTACATAATGGGTCCAGGGACTGGACCACAACATTACAGAGGTACATAATGGGTCCAGGGACTGGACCACAACATTACAGAGGTACATAATGGGTCCAGGGACTGGACCACAACATTACAGAGGTACATAATGGGTCCAGGGACTGGACCACAACATTACAGAGGTACATAATGGGTCCAGGGACTGGACCACAACATTACAGAGGTACATAATGGGTCCAGGGACTGGACCACAACATTACAGAGGTACATAATGGGTCCAGGGACTGGACCACAACATTACAGAGGTACATAATGGGTCCAGGGACTGGACCACAACATTACAGAGGTACATAATGGGTCCAGGGACTGGACCACAACATTACAGAGGTACATAATGGGTCCAGGGACTGGACCACAACATTACAGAGGTACATAATGGGTCCAGGGACTGGACCACAACATTACAGAGGTACATAATGGGTCCAGGGACTGGACCACAACATTACAGAGGTACATAATGGGTCCAGGGACTGGACCACAACATTACAGAGGTACATAATGGGTCCAGGGACTGGACCACAACATTACAGAGGTACATAATGGGTCCAGGGACTGGACCACAACATTACAGAGGTACATAATGGGTCCAGGGACTGGACCACAACATTACAGAGGTACATAATGGGTCCAGGGACTGGACCACAACATTACAGAGGTACATAATGGGTCCAGGGACTGGACCACAACATTACAGAGGTACATAATGGGTCCAGGGACTGGACCACAACATTACAGAGGTACATAATGGGTCCAGGGACTGGACCACAACATTACAGAGGTACATAATGGGTCCAGGGACTGGACCACAACATTACAGAGGTACATAATGGGTCCAGGGACTGGACCACAACATTACAGAGGTACATAATGGGTCCAGGGACTGGACCACAACATTACAGAGGTACATAATGGGTCCAGGGACTGGACCACAACATTACAGAGGTACATAATGGGTCCAGGGACTGGACCACAACATTACAGAGGTACATAATGGGTCCAGGGACTGGACCACAACATTACAGAGGTACATAATGGGTCCAGGGACTGGACCACAACATTACAGAGGTACATAATGGGTCCAGGGACTGGACCACAACATTACAGAGGTACATAATGGGTCCAGGGACTGGACCACAACATTACAGAGGTACATAATGGGTCCAGGGACTGGACCACAACATTACAGAGGTACATAATGGGTCCAGGGACTGGACCACAACATTACAGAGGTACATAATGGGTCCAGGGACTGGACCACAACATTACAGAGGTACATAATGGGTCCAGGGACTGGACCACAACATTACAGAGGTACATAATGGGTCCAGGGACTGGACCACAACATTACAGAGGTACATAATGGGTCCAGGGACTGGACCACAACATTACAGAGGTACATAATGGGTCCAGGGACTGGACCACAACATTACAGAGGTACATAATGGGTCCAGGGACTGGACCACAACATTACAGAGGTACATAATGGGTCCAGGGACTGGACCACAACATTACAGAGGTACATAATGGGTCCAGGGACTGGACCACAACATTACAGAGGTACATAATGGGTCCAGGGACTGGACCACAACATTACAGAGGTACATAATGGGTCCAGGGACTGGACCACAACATTACAGAGGTACATAATGGGTCCAGGGACTGGACCACAACATTACAGAGGTACATAATGGGTCCAGGGACTGGACCACAACATTACAGAGGTACATAATGGGTCCAGGGACTGGACCACAACATTACAGAGGTACATAATGGGTCCAGGGACTGGACCACAACATTACAGAGGTACATAATGGGTCCAGGGACTGGACCACAACATTACAGAGGTACATAATGGGTCCAGGGACTGGACCACAACATTACAGAGGTACATAATGGGTCCAGGGACTGGACCACAACATTACAGAGGTACATAATGGGTCCAGGGACTGGACCACAACATTACAGAGGTACATAATGGGTCCAGGGACTGGACCACAACATTACAGAGGTACATAATGGGTCCAGGGACTGGACCACAACATTACAGAGGTACATAATGGGTCCAGGGACTGGACCACAACATTACAGAGGTACATAATGGGTCCAGGGACTGGACCACAACATTACAGAGGTACATAATGGGTACAAGGACTGGACCACAACATTACAGAGGTACATAATGGGTCGCGGGACTGGACCACAACATTACAGAGGTACATAATGGGTCCAGGGACTGGACCACAACATTACAGAGGTACATAATGGGTCCAGGGACTGGACCACAACATTACAGAGGTACATAATGGGTCCAGGGATTGGACCACAACATTACAGAGGTACATAATGGGTCCAGGGACTGGACCACAACATTACAGAGGTACATAATGGGTCCAGGGACTGGACCACAACATTACAGAGGTACATAATGGGTCCAGGGACTGGACCACAACATTACAGAGGTACATAATGGGTCCAGGGACTGGACCACAACATTACAGAGGTACATAATGGGTCCAGGGAGTGGACCACAACATTACAGAGGTACATAATGGGTCCAGGGATTGGACCACAACATTACAGAGGTACATAATGGGTCCAGGGACTGGAAAACAACATTACAGAGGTACATAATGGGTCCAGGGACTGGACCACAACATTACAGAGGTACATAATGGGACCCTGGACTGGACCACAACATTACAGAGGTACATAATGGGTCCAGGGATTGGACCACAACATTACAGAGGTACATAATGGGTCCAGGGACTGGACAACAACATTACAGAGGTACATAATGGGTCCAGGGACTGGACCACAACATTACAGAGGTACATAATGGGTCCAGGGATTTGAACACAACATTACAGAGGTACATAATGGGTCCAGGGACTGGCCCACAACATTACAGAGGCACATAATGGGTCCAGGGACTGGACCACAACATTACAGAGGTACATAATGGGTCCAGGGATTAGACCACAACATTACAGAGGTACATAATGGGTCCAGGGACTGGACCACAACATTACAGAGGTACATAATGGGTCCAGGGACTGGACCACAACATTACAGAGGTACATAATGGGTCCAGGGACTGGACCACAACATTACAGAGGTACATAATGGGTCCAGGGACTGGACCACAACATTACAGAGGTACATAATGGGTCCAGGGACTGGACCACAACATTACAGAGGTACATAATGGGTCCAGGGACTGGACCACAACATTACAGAGGTACATAATGGGTCCAGGGACTGGACCACAACATTACAGAGGTACATAATGGGTCCAGGGACTGGACCACAACATTACAGAGGTATATAATAGGTCCATTGACTGGACCACAACATTACAGAGGTACATAATGGGTCCAGGGACTGGACCACAACATTACAGAGGTACATAATGGGTCCAGGGACTGGACCACAACATTACAGAGGTACATAATGGGTCCAGGGACTGGACCACAACATTACAGAGGTACATAATGGGTCCAGGGACTGGACCACAACATTACAGAGGTACATAATGGGTCCAGGGACTGGACCACAACATTAAAGAGGTACATAATGGGTCGAGGGACTGGACCACAACATTACAGAGGTACATAATGGGTCCAGGGACTGGACCACAACATTACAGAGGTACATAATGGGTCCAGGGACTGGACCACAACATTACAGAGGTACATAATGGGTCCAGGGACTGGACCACAACATTACAGAGGTACATAATGGGTCCAGGGACTGGACCACAACATTACAGAGGTACATAATGGGTCCAGGGACTGGACCACAACATTACAGAGGTACATAATGGGTCCAGGGACTGGACCACAACATTACAGAGGTACATAATGGGTCCAGGGACTGGACCACAACATTACAGAGGTACATAATGGGTCCAGGGACTGGACCACAACATTACAGAGGTACATAATGGGTCCAGGGACTGGACCACAACATTACAGAGGTACATAATGGGTCCAGGGACTGGACCACAACATTACAGAGGTACATAATGGGTCCAGGGACTGGACCACAACATTACAGAGGTACATAATGGGTCCAGGGACTGGACCACAACATTACAGAGGTACATAATGGGTCCAGGGACTGGACCACAACATTACAGAGGTACATAATGGGTCCAGGGACTGGACAACAACATTACAGAGGTACATAATGGGTCCAGGGACTGGACCACAACATTACAGAGGTACATAATGGGTCCAGGGACTGGACCACAACATTACAGAGGTACATAATGGGTCCAGGGACTGGACCACAACATTACAGAGGTACATAATGGGTCCAGGGACTGGACCACAACATTACAGAGGTACATAATGGGTCCAGGGACTGGACCACAACATTACAGAGGTACATAATGGGTCCAGGGACTGGACCACAACATTACAGAGGTACATAATGGGTCCAGGGACTGGACCACAACATTACAGAGGTACATAATGGGTCCAGGGACTGGACCACAACATTACAGAGGTACATAATGGGTCCAGGGACTGGACCACAACATTACAGAGGTACATAATGGGTCCAGGGACTGGACCACAACATTACAGAGGTACATAATGGGTCCAGGGACTGGACCACAACATTACAGAGGTACATAATGGGTCCAGGGACTGGACCACAACATTACAGAGGTACATAATGGGTCCAGGGACTGGACCACAACATTACAGAGGTACATAATGGGTCCAGGGACTGGACCACAACATTACAGAGGTACATAATGGGTCCAGGGACTGGACCACAACATTACAGAGGTACATAATGGGTCCAGGGACTGGACCACAACATTACAGAGGTACATAATGGGTCCAGGGACTGGACCACAACATTACAGAGGTACATAATGGGTCCAGGGACTGGACCACAACATTACAGAGGTACATAATGGGTCCAGGGACTGGACCACAACATTACAGAGGTACATAATGGGTCCAGGGACTGGACCACAACATTACAGAGGTACATAATGGGTCCAGGGACTGGACCACAACATTACAGAGGTACATAATGGGTCCAGGGACTGGACCACAACATTACAGAGGTACATAATGGGTCCAGGGACTGGACCACAACATTACAGAGGTACATAATGGGTCCAGGGACTGGACCACAACATTACAGAGGTACATAATGGGTCCAGGGACTGGACCACAACATTACAGAGGTACATAATGGGTCCAGGGACTGGACCACAACATTACAGAGGTACATAATGGGTCCAGGGACTGGACCACAACATTACAGAGGTACATAATGGGTCCAGGGACTGGACCACAACATTACAGAGGTACATAATGGGTCCAGGGACTGGACCACAACATTACAGAGGTACATAATGGGTCCAGGGACTGGACCACAACATTACAGAGGTACATAATGGGTCCAGGGACTGGACCACAACATTACAGAGGTACATAATGGGTCCAGGGACTGGACCACAACATTACAGAGGTACATAATGGGTCCAGGGACTGGACCACAACATTACAGAGGTACATAATGGGTCCAGGGACTGGACCACAACATTACAGAGGTACATAATGGGTCCAGGGACTGGACCACAACATTACAGAGGTACATAATGGGTCCAGGGACTGGACCACAACATTACAGAGGTACATAATGGGTCCAGGGACTGGACCACAACATTACAGAGGTACATAATGGGTCCAGGGACTGGACCACAACATTACAGAGGTACATAATGGGTCCAGGGACTGGACCACAACATTACAGAGGTACATAATGGGTCCAGGGACTGGACCACAACATTACAGAGGTACATAATGGGTCCAGGGACTGGACCACAACATTACAGAGGTACATAATGGGTCCAGGGACTGGACCACAACATTACAGAGGTACATAATGGGTCCAGGGACTGGACCACAACATTACAGAGGTACATAATGGGTCCAGGGACTGGACCACAACATTACAGAGGTACATAATGGGTCCAGGGACTGGACCACAACATTACAGAGGTACATAATGGGTCCAGGGACTGGACCACAACATTACAGAGGTACATAATGGGTCCAGGGACTGGACCACAACATTACAGAGGTACATAATGGGTCCAGGGACTGGACCACAACATTACAGAGGTACATAATGGGTCCAGGGACTGGACCACAACATTACAGAGGTACATAATGGGTCCAGGGACTGGACCACAACATTACAGAGGTACATAATGGGTCCAGGGACTGGACCACAACATTACAGAGGTACATAATGGGTCCAGGGACTGGACCACAACATTACAGAGGTACATAATGGGTCCAGGGACTGGACCACAACATTACAGAGGTACATAATGGGTCCAGGGACTGGACCACAACATTACAGAGGTACATAATGGGTCCAGGGACTGGACCACAACATTACAGAGGTACATAATGGGTCCAGGGACTGGACCACAACATTACAGAGGTACATAATGGGTCCAGGGACTGGACCACAACATTACAGAGGTACATAATGGGTCCAGGGACTGGACCACAACATTACAGAGGTACATAATGGGTCCAGGGACTGGACCACAACATTACAGAGGTACATAATGGGTCCAGGGACTGGACCACAACATTACAGAGGTACATAATGGGTCCAGGGACTGGACCACAACATTACAGAGGTACATAATGGGTCCAGGGACTGGACCACAACATTACAGAGGTACATAATGGGTCCAGGGACTGGACCACAACATTACAGAGGTACATAATGGGTCCAGGGACTGGACCACAACATTACAGAGGTACATAATGGGTCCAGGGACTGGACCACAACATTACAGAGGTACATAATGGGTCCAGGGACTGGACCACAACATTACAGAGGTACATAATGGGTCCAGGGACTGGACCACAACATTACAGAGGTACATAATGGGTCCAGGGACTGGACCACAACATTACAGAGGTACATAATGGGTCCAGGGACTGGACCACAACATTACAGAGGTACATAATGGGTCCAGGGACTGGACCACAACATTACAGAGGTACATAATGGGTCCAGGGACTGGACCACAACATTACAGAGGTACATAATGGGTCCAGGGACTGGACCACAACATTACAGAGGTACATAATGGGTCCAGGGACTGGACCACAACATTACAGAGGTACATAATGGGTCCAGGGACTGGACCACAACATTACAGAGGTACATAATGGGTCCAGGGACTGGACCACAACATTACAGAGGTACATAATGGGTCCAGGGACTGGACCACAACATTACAGAGGTACATAATGGGTCCAGGGACTGGACCACAACATTACAGAGGTACATAATGGGTCCAGGGACTGGACCACAACATTACAGAGGTACATAATGGGTCCAGGGACTGGACCACAACATTACAGAGGTACATAATGGGTCCAGGGACTGGACCACAACATTACAGAGGTACATAATGGGTCCAGGGACTGGACCACAACATTACAGAGGTACATAATGGGTCCAGGGACTGGACCACAACATTACAGAGGTACATAATGGGTCCAGGGACTGGACCACAACATTACAGAGGTACATAATGGGTCCAGGGACTGGACCACAACATTACAGAGGTACATAATGGGTCCAGGGACTGGACCACAACATTACAGAGGTACATAATGGGTCCAGGGACTGGACCACAACATTACAGAGGTACATAATGGGTCCAGGGACTGGACCACAACATTACAGAGGTACATAATGGGTCCAGGGACTGGACCACAACATTACAGAGGTACATAATGGGTCCAGGGACTGGACCACAACATTACAGAGGTACATAATGGGTCCAGGGACTGGACCACAACATTACAGAGGTACATCCAGGGACTGGTACATAATGGGTCCAGGGACTGGACCACAACATTACAGAGGTACATAATGGGTCCAGGGACTGGACCACAACATTACAGAGGTACATAATGGGTCCAGGGACTGGACCACAACATTACAGAGGTACATAATGGGTCCAGGGACTGGACCACAACATTACAGAGGTACATAATGGGTCCAGGGACTGGACCACAACATTACAGAGGTACATAATGGGTCCAGGGACTGGACCACAACATTACAGAGGTACATAATGGGTCCAGGGACTGGACCACAACATTACAGAGGTACATAATGGGTCCAGGGACTGGACCACAACATTACAGAGGTACATAATGGGTCCAGGGACTGGACCACAACATTACAGAGGTACATAATGGGTCCAGGGACTGGACCACAACATTACAGAGGTACATAATGGGTCCAGGGACTGGACCACAACATTACAGAGGTACATAATGGGTCCAGGGACTGGACCACAACATTACAGAGGTACATAATGGGTCCAGGGACTGGACCACAACATTACAGAGGTACATAATGGGTCCAGGGACTGGACCACAACATTACAGAGGTACATAATGGGTCCAGGGACTGGACCACAACATTACAGAGGTACATAATGGGTCCAGGGACTGGACCACAACATTACAGAGGTACATAATGGGTCCAGGGACTGGACCACAACATTACAGAGGTACATAATGGGTCCAGGGACTGGACCACAACATTACAGAGGTACATAATGGGTCCAGGGACTGGACCACAACATTACAGAGGTACATAATGGGTCCAGGGACTGGACCACAACATTACAGAGGTACATAATGGGTCCAGGGACTGGACCACAACATTACAGAGGTACATAATGGGTCCAGGGACTGGACCACAACATTACAGAGGTACATAATGGGTCCAGGGACTGGACCACAACATTACAGAGGTACATAATGGGTCCAGGGACTGGACCACAACATTACAGAGGTACATAATGGGTCCAGGGACTGGACCACAACATTACAGAGGTACATAATGGGTCCAGGGACTGGACCACAACATTACAGAGGTACATAATGGGTCCAGGGACTGGACCACAACATTACAGAGGTACATAATGGGTCCAGGGACTGGACCACAACATTACAGAGGTACATAATGGGTCCAGGGACTGGACCACAACATTACAGAGGTACATAATGGGTCCAGGGACTGGACCACAACATTACAGAGGTACATAATGGGTCCAGGGACTGGACCACAACATTACAGAGGTACATAATGGGTCCAGGGACTGGACCACAACATTACAGAGGTACATAATGGGTCCAGGGACTGGACCACAACATTACAGAGGTACATAATGGGTCCAGGGACTGGACCACAACATTACAGAGGTACATAATGGGTCCAGGGACTGGACCACAACATTACAGAGGTACATAATGGGTCCAGGGACTGGACCACAACATTACAGAGGTACATAATGGGTCCAGGGACTGGACCACAACATTACAGAGGTACATAATGGGTCCAGGGACTGGACCACAACATTACAGAGGTACATAATGGGTCCAGGGACTGGACCACAACATTACAGAGGTACATAATGGGTCCAGGGACTGGACCACAACATTACAGAGGTACATAATGGGTCCAGGGACTGGACCACAACATTACAGAGGTACATAATGGGTCCAGGGACTGGACCACAACATTACAGAGGTACATAATGGGTCCAGGGACTGGACCACAACATTACAGAGGTACATAATGGGTCCAGGGACTGGACCACAACATTACAGAGGTACATAATGGGTCCAGGGACTGGACCACAACATTACAGAGGTACATAATGGGTCCAGGGACTGGACCACAACATTACAGAGGTACATAATGGGTCCAGGGACTGGACCACAACATTACAGAGGTACATAATGGGTCCAGGGACTGGACCACAACATTACAGAGGTACATAATGGGTCCAGGGACTGGACCACAACATTACAGAGGTACATAATGGGTCCAGGGACTGGACCACAACATTACAGAGGTACATAATGGGTCCAGGGACTGGACCACAACATTACAGAGGTACATAATGGGTCCAGGGACTGGACCACAACATTACAGAGGTACATAATGGGTCCAGGGACTGGACCACAACATTACAGAGGTACATAATGGGTCCAGGGACTGGACCACAACATTACAGAGGTACATAATGGGTCCAGGGACTGGACCACAACATTACAGAGGTACATAATGGGTCCAGGGACTGGACCACAACATTACAGAGGTACATAATGGGTCCAGGGACTGGACCACAACATTACAGAGGTACATAATGGGTCCAGGGACTGGACCACAACATTACAGAGGTACATAATGGGTCCAGGGACTGGACCACAACATTACAGAGGTACATAATGGGTCCAGGGACTGGACCACAACATTACAGAGGTACATAATGGGTCCAGGGACTGGACCACAACATTACAGAGGTACATAATGGGTCCAGGGACTGGACCACAACATTACAGAGGTACATAATGGGTCCAGGGACTGGACCACAACATTACAGAGGTACATAATGGGTCCAGGGACTGGACCACAACATTACAGAGGTACATAATGGGTCCAGGGACTGGACCACAACATTACAGAGGTACATAATGGGTCCAGGGACTGGACCACAACATTACAGAGGTACATAATGGGTCCAGGGACTGGACCACAACATTACAGAGGTACATAATGGGTCCAGGGACTGGACCACAACATTACAGAGGTACATAATGGGTCCAGGGACTGGACCACAACATTACAGAGGTACATAATGGGTCCAGGGACTGGACCACAACATTACAGAGGTACATAATGGGTCCAGGGACTGGACCACAACATTACAGAGGTACATAATGGGTCCAGGGACTGGACCACAACATTACAGAGGTACATAATGGGTCCAGGGACTGGACCACAACATTACAGAGGTACATAATGGGTCCAGGGACTGGACCACAACATTACAGAGGTACATAATGGGTCCAGGGACTGGACCACAACATTACAGAGGTACATAATGGGTCCAGGGACTGGACCACAACATTACAGAGGTACATAATGGGTCCAGGGACTGGACCACAACATTACAGAGGTACATAATGGGTCCAGGGACTGGACCACAACATTACAGAGGTACATAATGGGTCCAGGGACTGGACCACAACATTACAGAGGTACATAATGGGTCCAGGGACTGGACCACAACATTACAGAGGTACATAATGGGTCCAGGGACTGGACCACAACATTACAGAGGTACATAATGGGTCCAGGGACTGGACCACAACATTACAGAGGTACATAATGGGTCCAGGGACTGGACCACAACATTACAGAGGTACATAATGGGTCCAGGGACTGGACCACAACATTACAGAGGTACATAATGGGTCCAGGGACTGGACCACAACATTACAGAGGTACATAATGGGTCCAGGGACTGGACCACAACATTACAGAGGTACATAATGGGTCCAGGGACTGGACCACAACATTACAGAGGTACATAATGGGTCCAGGGACTGGACCACAACATTACAGAGGTACATAATGGGTCCAGGGACTGGACCACAACATTACAGAGGTACATAATGGGTCCAGGGACTGGACCACAACATTACAGAGGTACATAATGGGTCCAGGGACTGGACCACAACATTACAGAGGTACATAATGGGTCCAGGGACTGGACCACAACATTACAGAGGTACATAATGGGTCCAGGGACTGGACCACAACATTACAGAGGTACATAATGGGTCCAGGGACTGGACCACAACATTACAGAGGTACATAATGGGTCCAGGGACTGGACCACAACATTACAGAGGTACATAATGGGTCCAGGGACTGGACCACAACATTACAGAGGTACATAATGGGTCCAGGGACTGGACCACAACATTACAGAGGTACATAATGGGTCCAGGGACTGGACCACAACATTACAGAGGTACATAATGGGTCCAGGGACTGGACCACAACATTACAGAGGTACATAATGGGTCCAGGGACTGGACCACAACATTACAGAGGTACATAATGGGTCCAGGGACTGGACCACAACATTACAGAGGTACATAATGGGTCCAGGGACTGGACCACAACATTACAGAGGTACATAATGGGTCCAGGGACTGGACCACAACATTACAGAGGTACATAATGGGTCCAGGGACTGGACCACAACATTACAGAGGTACATAATGGGTCCAGGGACTGGACCACAACATTACAGAGGTACATAATGGGTCCAGGGACTGGACCACAACATTACAGAGGTACATAATGGGTCCAGGGACTGGACCACAACATTACAGAGGTACATAATGGGTCCAGGGACTGGACCACAACATTACAGAGGTACATAATGGGTCCAGGGACTGGACCACAACATTACAGAGGTACATAATGGGTCCAGGGACTGGACCACAACATTACAGAGGTACATAATGGGTCCAGGGACTGGACCACAACATTACAGAGGTACATAATGGGTCCAGGGACTGGACCACAACATTACAGAGGTACATAATGGGTCCAGGGACTGGACCACAACATTACAGAGGTACATAATGGGTCCAGGGACTGGACCACAACATTACAGAGGTACATAATGGGTCCAGGGACTGGACCACAACATTACAGAGGTACATAATGGGTCCAGGGACTGGACCACAACATTACAGAGGTACATAATGGGTCCAGGGACTGGACCACAACATTACAGAGGTACATAATGGGTCCAGGGACTGGACCACAACATTACAGAGGTACATAATGGGTCCAGGGACTGGACCACAACATTACAGAGGTACATAATGGGTCCAGGGACTGGACCACAACATTACAGAGGTACATAATGGGTCCAGGGACTGGACCACAACATTACAGAGGTACATAATGGGTCCAGGGACTGGACCACAACATTACAGAGGTACATAATGGGTCCAGGGACTGGACCACAACATTACAGAGGTACATAATGGGTCCAGGGACTGGACCACAACATTACAGAGGTACATAATGGGTCCAGGGACTGGACCACAACATTACAGAGGTACATAATGGGTCCAGGGACTGGACCACAACATTACAGAGGTACATAATGGGTCCAGGGACTGGACCACAACATTACAGAGGTACATAATGGGTCCAGGGACTGGACCACAACATTACAGAGGTACATAATGGGTCCAGGGACTGGACCACAACATTACAGAGGTACATAATGGGTCCAGGGACTGGACCACAACATTACAGAGGTACATAATGGGTCCAGGGACTGGACCACAACATTACAGAGGTACATGATGGGTCCAGGGACTGGACCACAACATTGCAGAGGTACATAATGGGGGACTGGACCACAATATTACAGAGGTACATAATGGGTCCAGGGACTGGACCACAACATTACAGAGGTACATAATGGGTCCAGGGACTGGACCACAACATTACAGAGGTACATAATGGGTCCAGGGACTGGACCACAACATTACAGAGGTACATAATGGGTCCAGGGACTGGACCACAACATTACAGAGGTACATAATGGGTCCAGGGACTGGACCACAACATTACAGAAGTACATAACAACATTACAGACGTACATAATGGGTCCAGGGACTGGACCACAACATTACAGAGGTACATAATGGGTCCAGGGACTGGACCACAACATTACAGAGGTACATAATGGGTCCAGGGACTGGACAACAACATTACAGAGGTACATAATGGGTCCAGGGACTGGACCACAACATTACAGAGGTACATAATGGGTCCAGGGACTGGACCACAACATTACAGAGGTACATAATGGGTCAGGGGACAGGACCACAACATTACAGAGGTACATAATGGGTCCAGGGACTGGACCACAACAATACAGAGGTACATAATGGGTCCAGGGACTGGACCACAACATTACAGAGGTACATAATGGGTCCAGGGACTGGACCACAACATTACAGAGGTACATAATGGGTCCAGGGACTGGACCACAACATTACAGAGGTACATAATGGGTCCAGGGACTGGACCACAACATTACAGAGGTACATAATGGGTCCAGGGACTGGACCACAACATTACAGAAGTACATAATGGGTCCATGGACTGGACCACAACATTACAGAGGTACATAATGGGTCCAGGGACTGGACCACAACATTACAGAGGTACATAATGGGTCCAGGGACTGGACCACAACATTACAGAGGTACATAATGGGTCCAGGGACTGGACCACAACATTACAGAGGTACATAATGGGTCCAGGGACTGGACCACAACATTACAGAGATACATAATGGGTCCCTGGCCTAGACCACAACATTACAGAGGTACATAATTGGTCCAGGGACTGGACCACAACATTACAGAGGTACATAATGGGTCCAGGGACTGGACCACAACATTACAGAGGTACATAATGGGTCCAGGGACTGGACCACAACATTACAGAGGTACATAATGGGTCCAGGGACTGGACCACAACATTACAGAGGTACATAATGGGTCCAGGGACTGGACCACAACATTACAGAGGTACATAATGGGTCCAGGGACTGGACCACAACATTACAGAGGTACATAATGGGTCCAGGGACTGGACCACAACATTACAGAGGTACATAATGGGTCCAGGGACTGGACCACAACATTACAGAGGTACATAATGGGTCCAGGGACTGGACCACAACATTACAGAGGTACATAATGGGTCCAGTGACTGGACCACAACATTACAGAGGTACATAATTGGTCCAGGGACTGGACCACAACATTACAGAGGTACATAATGGGTCCAGGGACTGGACCATAAAATTACAGAGGTACATAATGGGTCCAGGGACTGGACCACAACATTACAGAGGTACATAATGGGTCCAGGGACTGGACCACAACATTACAGAGGTACATAATGGGTCCAGGGACTGGACCACAACATTACAGAGGTACATAATGGGTCCAGGGACTGGACCACAACATTACAGAGGTACATAATGGGTCCAGGGACTGGACCACAACATTACAGAGGTACATAATGGGTCCAGGGACTGGACCACAACATTACAGAGGTACATAATGGGTCCAGGGACTGGACCACAACATTACAGAGGTACATAATGGGTCCAGGGACTGGACCACAACATTACAGAGGTACATAATGGGTCCAGGGACTGTACCACAACATTACAGAGGTACATAATGGGTCCAGGGACTGGACCACAACATTACAGAGGTACATAATGGGTCCAGGGACTGGACCACAACATTACAGAGGTACATAATGGGTCCAGGGACTGGACCACAACATTACAGAGGTACATAATGGGTCCAGGGACTGGACCACAACATTACAGAGGTACATAATGGGTCCAGGGACTGGACCACAACATTACAGAGGTACATAATGGGTCCAGGGACTGGACCACAACATTACAGAGGTACATAATGGGTCCAGGGACTGGACCACAACATTACAGAGGTACATAATGGGTCCAGGGACTGGACCACAACATTACAGAGGTACATAATGGGTCCAGGGACTGGACCACAACATTACAGAGGTACATAATGGGTCCAGGGACTGGACCACAACATTACAGAGGTACATAATGGGTCCAGGGACTGGACCACAACATTACAGAGGTACATAATGGGTCCAGGGACTGGACCACAACATTACAGAGGTACATAATGGGTCCAGGGACTGGACCACAACATTACAGAGGTACATAATGGGTCCAGGGACTGGACCACAACATTACAGAGGTACATAATGGGTCCAGGGACTGGACCACAACATTACAGAGGTACATAATGGGTCCAGGGACTGGACCACAACATTACAGAGGTACATAATGGGTCCAGGGACTGGACCACAACATTACAGAGGTACATAATGGGTCCAGGGACTGGACCACAACATTACAGAGGTACATAATGGGTCCAGGGACTGGACCACAACATTACAGAGGTACATAATGGGTCCAGGGACTGGACCACAACATTACAGAGGTACATAATGGGTCCAGGGACTGGACCACAACATTACAGAGGTACATAATGGGTCCAGGGACTGGACCACAACATTACAGAGGTACATAATGGGTCCAGGGACTGGACCACAACATTACAGAGGTACATAATGGGTCCAGGGACTGGACCACAACATTACAGAGGTACATAATGGGTCCAGGGACTGGACCACAACATTACAGAGGTACATAATGGGTCCAGGGACTGGACCACAACATTACAGAGGTACATAATGGGTCCAGGGACTGGACCACAACATTACAGAGGTACATAATGGGTCCAGGGACTGGACCACAACATTACAGAGGTACATAATGGGTCCAGGGACTGGACCACAACATTACAGAGGTACATAATGGGTCCAGGGACTGGACCACAACATTACAGAGGTACATAATGGGTCCAGGGACTGGACCACAACATTACAGAGGTACATAATGGGTCCATGGTCTGGACCATAACATTACAGAGGTACATAATGGGTCCAGGGACTGGACCACAACATTACAGAGGTACATAATGGGTCCAGGGACTGGACCACAACATTACAGAGGTACATAATGGGTCCAGGGACTGGACCACAACATTACAGAGGTACATAATGGGTCCAGGGACTGGACCACAACATTACAGAGGTACATAATGGGTCCAGGGACTGGACCACAACATTACAGAGGTACATAATGGGTCCAGGGACTGGACCACAACATTACAGAGGTACATAATGGGTCCAGGGACTGGACCACAACATTACAGAGGTACATAATGGGTCCAGGGACTGGACCACAACATTACAGAGGTACATAATGGGTCCAGGGACTGGACCACAACATTACAGAGGTACATAATGGGTCCAGGGACTGGACCACAACATTACAGAGGTACATAATGGGTCCAGGGACTGGACCACAACATTACAGAGGTACATAATGGGTCCAGGGACTGGACCACAACATTACAGAGGTACATAATGGGTCCAGGGACTGGACCACAACATTACAGAGGTACATAATGGGTCCAGGGACTGGACCACAACATTACAGAGGTACATAATGGGTCCAGGGACTGGACCACAACATTACAGAGGTACATAATGGGTCCAGGGACTGGACCACAACATTACAGAGGTACATAATGGGTCCAGGGACTGGACCACAACATTACAGAGGTACATAATGGGTCCAGGGACTGGACCACAACATTACAGAGGTACATAATGGGTCCAGGGACTGGACCACAACATTACAGAGGTACATAATGGGTCCAGGGACTGGACCACAACATTACAGAGGTACATAATGGGTCCAGGGACTGGACCACAACATTACAGAGGTACATAATGGGTCCAGGGACTGGACCACAACATTACAGAGGTACATAATGGGTCCAGGGACTGGACCACAACATTACAGAGGTACATAATGGGTCCAGGGACTGGACCACAACATTACAGAGGTACATAATGGGTCCAGGGACTGGACCACAACATTACAGAGGTACATAATGGGTCCAGGGACTGGACCACAACATTACAGAGGTACATAATGGGTCCAGGGACTGGACCACAACATTACAGAGGTACATAATGGGTCCAGGGACTGGACCACAACATTACAGAGGTACATAATGGGTCCAGGGACTGGACCACAACATTACAGAGGTACATAATGGGTCCAGGGACTGGACCACAACATTACAGAGGTATATAATGGGTCCAGGGACTGGACCACAACATTACAGAGGCACATAATGGGTCCAGGGACTGGACCACAACATTACAGAGGTACATAATGGGTCCAGGGACTGGACCACAACATTACAGAGGTACATAATGGGTCCAGGGACTGGACCACAACATTACAGAGGTACATAATGGGTCCAGGGACTGGACCACAACATTACAGAGGTACATAATGGGTCCAGGGACTGGACCACAACATTACAGAGGTACATAATGGGTCCAGGGACTGGACCACAATATTACAGAGGTACATAATGGGTCCAGGGACTGGACCACAACATTACAGAGGTACATAATGGGTCCAGGGACTGGACCACAACATTACAGAGGTACATAATGGGTCCAGTGACTGGACCACAACATTACAGAGGTACATAATTGGTCCAGGGACTGGACCACAACATTACAGAGGTACATAATGGGTCCAGGGACTGGACCACAACATTACAGAGGTACATAATGGGTCCAGGGACTGGACCACAACATTACAGAGGTACATAATGGGTCCAGGGACTGGACCACAACATTACAGAGGTACATAATGGGTCCAGGGACTGGACCACAACATTACAGAGGTACATAATGGGTCCAGGGACTGGACCTCAACATTACAGAGGTACATAATGGGTCCAGGGACTGGACCACAACATTACAGAGGTACATAATGGGTCCAGGGACTGGACCACAACATTACAGATGTACATAATGGGTCCAGGGACTGGACCACAACATTACAGAGGTACATAATGGGTCCAGGGACTGGACCACAACATTACAGAGGTACATAATGGGTCCAGGGACTGGACCACAACATTACAGAGGTACATAATGGGTCCAGGGACTGGACCACAACATTACAGAGGTACATAATGGGTCCAGGGACTGGACCACAACATTACAGAGGTACATAATGGGTCCAGGGACTGGACCACAACATTACAGATGTACATAATGGGTCCAGGGACTGGACCACAACATTACAGAGGTACATGATGGGTCCAGGGACTGGACCACAACATTACAGAGGTATATAATGGGTCCAGGGACTGGACCTCAACATTACAGAGGTACGTAATGGGTCCAGGGACTGGACCACAACATTACAGAGGTACGTAATGGGTCCAGGGACTGGACCACAACATTACAGAGGTACATAATGGGTCCAGGGACTGGACCACAACATTACAGAGGTACATAATGGGTCCAGGGACTGGACCACAACATTACAGAGGTACATAATGGGTCCAGGGACTGGACCACAACATTACAGAGGTACATAATGGGTCCAGGGACTGGACCACAACATTACAGAGGTACATAATGGGTCCAGGGACTGGACCACAACATTACAGAGGTACATAATGGGTCCAGGGACTGGACCACAACATTACAGAGGTACATAATGGGTCCAGGGACTGGACCACAACATTACAGAGGTACATAATGGGTCCAGGGACTGGACCACAACATTACAGAGGTACATAATGGGTCCAGGGACTGGACCACAACATTACAGAGGTACATAATGGGTCCAGGGACTGGACCACAACATTACAGAGGTACATAATGGGTCCAGGGACTGGACCACAACATTACAGAGGTACATAATGGGTCCAGGGACTGGACCACAACATTACAGAGGTACATAATGGGTCCAGGGACTGGACCACAACATTACAGAGGTACATAATGGGTCCAAAGACTGGATCACAATATTACAGAGGTACATAATGGGTCCAGGGACTGGACCACAACATTACAGAGGTACATAATGGGTCCAGGGACTGGACCACAACATTACAGAGGTACATAATGGGTCCAGGGACTGGACCACAATATTACAGAGGTA
>NC_091314.1:39399238-39509238 GCF_038502225.1 Cherax quadricarinatus | reverse complement strand
CCTCATATTTTTTTAAATACTATCAATTGATATTACTTACTAAAATTAATAATTATCATTTTTACTATAATTTCAATTTACTCTTAACATTTTTGACATTTAATAACCATTACTTGTCTAATTACCTTTACCTGTTTTAATACCACATTTACTATCTTAGAGTACTCTTAATTACCTTGTGCTGCCATATAACCTCTAGTATAACTACCAGTGCAATATTGAATGAAATAAACATTACTTTTTCACTTTTTTGTAATCATTATTACTTACTAAAATTTTATTAAACACCATATTTACTACCAGTCAATTTTACTTTTGTACATTAAACATTATTTTATACTTCCCATAACATTTTGTTGCCAAATTTTCAAGTTTATATATTCAACTCCAACCTTTATATTATCCTTTGTACCTGTGTACCTGTGTACCTGTCTACCATCTTACTATCATATTATAACCAAGATCCTTGTTATTTTTTTACTATTATTCTTTTGGTACTTTAATTGTGAATTATATTTTGTCAATTTAAATCTAGTTATACTCCTGATCTTGTCAACAACCTATACCAGACTCTAGTGCAATTGCAAGTACCATTTCAATTTGTATTTTTATATTATAAGTTTATATTATAATTCCTACTCTAAGATTGTTTTCATATCTTAGTGACTCTATTGTGTGTGCAATTAGTGTATTTTTCAATTATATTATTGTTCAAGGCCCTTAACTATCTTTTGCTAACTAGTACCAACTACCTCATATATTTTTTTTTCTACTTTTTTTATTCTTTTGCTACCTTAACTTGCATATTTTATATTGTCAATTTAAATCTAGTTATACTCTAATTCTTGTAAACAACTTATATAACACCTTAGTGCAATTACAATTGAGAGTCTTGTGCCTTTTTTATATTATTAGATTCAACTCAGTTGTACTATAGTCAATACCAAATTCATTATATTAGACCATATTGCAATTACTAGTGAGAGACTGGTGCTATTTTTAATTTGTATTGTTATATTATTAGATTAAATCTAGTTGTACTATAGCTCATTCTAGCTCAAAACATAGACTCCACAAAAGTCATTATATTAGACCTTAGTGCAATTATTTGATTACCACTTTATTGTTCACCACAACTTATATTAGTCCCTTTTATATTATAATTTTATATTATAATTCTAACTTTAAAGAATTACCTTTGAAGTACTACCTACTATCATATTCCCAAGCTCCATTATTTGATCATCACTTTATTTGTTCACCACAAATTATTTTAGTCCCCTTTATATTGTCTCCTTTATTTTAGCTTTAAAAACTACCTTAGCTCATTATTTTTACATTTGTTAAATAATTCAGGTGCTATTTTTTTTTTTAGCTTTAGAATATTTACTTTATTTTTTACTTAATTCTAACTATAGATTCACTACAAATCTTATGATTACAAGCATTGATCCTGATACCAACCTCTTATTTAATGACTTAAATGATTCAAACAGTTACTGTAATTACTACACAGCAGAACAATCAAAGGCACTTCTCAGTGCCAACAACAACATAACTATCTTTAACTACAATATCAGATCTTTAAGCAAGCATTACGATGACCTCCTAGCATTACTAAATTCCTTACATGCCAATATGTCCATCATTACACTAACTGAAACCTGGCTAAAGCCTGATACTACAGATGTCTATGCCATTCCTGGTTACACAGCCATACACAACTGTAGGCCAGACCAACAAGGGGGTGGCACTGCTATATACTACTCAGACCAACTAGAATGTATCACTAATACTTGCACAAGGGATGAACATGGGGAATATATAATAGCTAAATTCAAATCCAAATACCTACAAAAACCTCTCACAGTGATAAACATCTACAGAATTCCACAATCAAACATTAGCCAATTTAGTCAAAACCTAGGAAGTATGATAACTGATGCACGCATGAACAAAGATCACTTACTACTCTCAGGTGACTTCAATATAAATCTCCTGCAAGACCAGGACCCACACGTTACTGAATTTACAAACACAATGAGTAACTGCATGTTGCTACCAACAGTAACAAAACCTACAAGAGTTACAGAGACTAGTGTTTCCCTACTTGACCACATCTGGACCAACACCATATCCCCTTTAAAATCAGGCATAATTACAGATAATACCACAGACAACTACCCTACTTTCCTCATAACAACTCTTGGTAAAATACCCCAAGACACTACTAAAGTCACCTTCAGACTTCACAATGAGGCAGCCATTAATAACTTCACAACAGCAGTAACAAACATTGACTGGCACACTGAGCTAGAAATCTATACAGATATTGACGAATGTTTTAATAATTTTCTAAAAAAGACCCAATGCCTTTATAACAAACACTGCCCTAAAAAAACTAAACAGATGACAGCTAAGAGACTGAACAGTCCCTGGCTAACACCCAGCATTCTCAAATCCATAAATATAAAACACCGATATGAAAAACATTACAGAATGGGTCACATAACCAGAGACCAAACAAAACGTTACTCGTCAATCCTAACCAGCCTGATAAGAAGGGCAAAAAAACTGTATTATGAGAACAGATTATCCAACTTACGAGGTGATATAAAAAAGACCTGGAAGACCCTATCAGAAATTCTGGGAACAAAAAAGATATCACGACAT
The DNA here is from genome assembly GCF_038502225.1 of Cherax quadricarinatus. Classification (NCBI taxonomy): domain Eukaryota; kingdom Metazoa; phylum Arthropoda; class Malacostraca; order Decapoda; family Parastacidae; genus Cherax; species Cherax quadricarinatus. The sequence continues at coordinate 39,506,565 of NC_091314.1, read as the reverse complement.
AGCGAAATAAAATTAGCAAAATCAGATGATCCCCAACTCCCACCAACAGAAACAGCAAACAGACTCAATGATTTCTTCTCCACTATAGGTCAAAACCTTGCCAATAAAATCCCAAGCTCAGATACCCCACCAAATGACTACCTCACTGGCAACTACCCGAACACACTGTTCCTAGCTCCGACTAACCCATACGAAGTCTCCCTTATTATCAACGCACTGAAAAACAAGGCAGGAGATTTAAATACCTTACTACCCTTTATATACAAAAAAGCGTCACAAGTACTATCATTGCAACACTCTTTAACAAATCCATTGAATCCTCCACCTTCCCTACAGTTCTCAAAATAGCAAGGGTCACCAAACAGAGTTGAATAACTATAGGCCAATATCCAATTTGCACCCTCTCTCAAAAATCTTCGAAAAATTAATTCATAAACGAATCTACTCCTACCTCATCTCCTAAAACATTCTCAACCCCTGCCAATTTGGATTCAGGCCTAATAAAAATACTAATGATGCTATTATACACATGCTAGAACATATATACACTGCAATAGAGAAAAAAGAAGTCCCACTGGGGATCTTCATTGACTTACGTAAAGCTTTTGATACAGTTGACCATGACTTGCTCCACGTAAAACTGTCACACTATGTATTAGAGGGCACTCCCTCAACTACCTCAAGTCTTACCTCAGCAACAGAAGCCAATATGTGTACGCAAATGGGGCAAGCTCTTCCGGACAACCAATTACAGTTGGTGTCCCACAGGGAAGTGTCCTTGGCCCTCTTCTCTTTCTCCTATACATAAATGACCTACCAAATGCTTCGCAAGTACTCAAACCCACACTTTTTGCAGATGACACTACATACGTCTTCTCTCACCCGAGCCCAGTCACGCTAGCCAATACTGTAAACACCGAATTACAGAAAATATCTACCTGGATGAGGACTAACAAACTTGCACTAAACATTGACAAAACCTACTTCATTCAGTTTGGTAACAGAGCTACAGATGTACCTCTTAACATAATAAACGGATCACCTATCACAAAGCTAACAGAGGGAAAATTCCTAGGAATCCACCTCGATAATAGACTCAAATTTCATACACATATACAACAAATTTCTAAGAAAATCTCCAAGACTGTAGGCATATTATCGAAGATACGGTACTATGTTCCACAGCCAGCCCTCCTGGCCCTTTATCACTCTCTTATTTACCACTATCTCACCTATGGAATTTGTGCATGGGGCTCAACAACAATTAACCATCTCAGACCACTAATTACCCAACAAAAGGCTGCAGTTAGAATGATAACAAATTCTCACTACAGGCAACACACTCCACCAATATTCAAAACACTCAACCTACTCACCATACAAAACATCCATACTTATTATTGCACCTATTACATACATAGAACACTTAACTCTGATATTAACCCTCCCCTCAAACATCTCCTTGCCAACCTCAACAGAACACATGACCATAACACAAGGCACAGATCACTCTTTGATGTTCCTCGTGTCCATCTCACGCTATGCAAAAACTCAATGCACATAAAAGGCCCTAAAATCTGGAATTCATTACCTGTAAATATAAAAGAAACACTACCTGTTTATAAATTCAAGTCTCTTCTCAAAGATCACTTACTCACTCAAAACCAAATAAATACTGAATAACTGAACCTTATAAATTGTATATCCTATATGTTACTCACAATTATATCACACAAATGTTAAACCTAGGACCCAATCTAACTTTATTATTTTTTTAAATACACTACCTAACAGAATACTCCATTCGACTGAATGTACAGCAATGCAAGCAACCATATGACCTGTCTTTGTAATACTCATTTGTGCTTTATAGTTATCTGTTTACAATAATGTTTTATCACTGATTTCATCATTGCTTAGTTAATCTTAAATTAATTTTAAGCCAGCCCGTAATGCTATGCACATAAGTGGCTTTGGCATGCTGCTCTTACCTGCTCTCTAATGAGAAGAATCAAATCGGATGAGGATCAGGCAGGACTACAAAGAGACCTGGACAGGCTACATGACTGGTCCAGCAACTGGCTCCTTGAGTTTAACCCTGCCAAATGCAAAATCATGAAGATTGGGGAAGGGCAAAGAAGACCGCAGACACAATATAGTTTAGATGGCCAAAGTCTGCAAACCTCACTCAAGGAAAAAGATCTGGGGGTGAGTATAACACCGAGCATATCTCCTGAGGCGCACATCAATCAGATAACTGCTGCAGCATACGGGCGCCTGGCAAACCTACGGATAGTGTTCCGATACCTCAGTAAGGAGTCGTTCAAGACTCTGTATACCATTTACGTCAGGCCCATACTGGAGTATGCAGCACCAGTTTGGAATCCACACCTAGTCAAGCACGTCAAGAAATTAGAGAAAGTGCAAAGGTTTGCAACAAGACTAGTCCCAGAGCTACGGGGATTGTCCTACGAAGAAAGGTTGAGGGAAATCGGTCTGACGACACTGAAGGACAGGAGGGTCAGGGGAGACATGATAACGACATATAAAATACTGTGCAGAATAGACAAGGTGGACAAAGACGGGATGTTCCAGAGAGGGGACACAGACACAAGAGGTCACAATTGGAAGTTGAAGACTCAGATGAATCAAAGGGATGTTAGGAAGTATTTCTTCAGTCATAGAGTAATCAGGCCGTGGAATAGCCTAGAAAGTGACGTAGTGGAGGCGGAAACCATACATAGTTTTAAGGCGAGGTATGATAGAGCTCATGGGGCAGGGAGAGAGAGGACCTAGTAGCAATCAGCGAAGAGGCGGGGCCAGGAGCTGTGACTCGACCCCTGCAACCACAAATAGGTGAGTACAAATAGGTGAGTACACACACACACACACACACACACACACACACACACACACACATACACACACACACACACACACACACACACACACACGCACACACACACATAGCCGGACTCACACATACACTCCCCCTCTCCCCCACCGGCATCACATCCCCTGATCTCTCCCCTCCCTCTTTCACCCTCCCCCTCCCCACATCTCCCTCCTTCCCCCTCTCCCTCTCCCACTCACCCACTTGCTTCTCCCTCCTTTTCACTTCTCTCCCACATAGCCACAGTTCCTCCTCTACCCCTCCCCCCACACTCTGACATACACAATACTAACCTAACACACAGAATTACATAGGTTTCCCACTCCGAGGCAATCAGGATAAAACAAAAATGGGTTGCCAGAAAGCAACAAGAAAAACCAAGGGACAGGAGGAGGAAGCTGCAAAGGAAGAATGGGCAGCGGAGCTCACAAAAAGGGAACATGAATGGGAAAAGAAACTAGAAGAACTTAGCATGATAATGGAAGAGAGGACAGTAATGGAAAGCAGGAAGTAGGAGGTGCAAGTCAAAGCAGCAGAGGCCAGGATACAGAGTTTAGAAGAGGAACTGAAAAATCTGAAACAGCCTAAAGAACTAAAGAACATTTTGGGATTGACAACAGAGACTGCTACCTCAGTCACAAATAAGGGTACTGTAGGGAAAGAAGGAGCAAAACTGCATGTAGAAGCTCAATCAGTGGAGACTGTAGTAAATGAAAGAGCTAAGCTATATGTGCAGGCCTTAACAGACCACAGCAGAGCCCAGGGAAAGCCGAGAAGGGAAAATGACAGGCCACTGTCCCCAAGTTCAGTAGCTAGTGAAACTGAAGAAAGGAAAGCTGCAATGGAGGAAACCAAATTGAATGAAGGGATACACAGGGATATGCAGTGGGAGAATGAAAGGGTGAGGTCAGTCTTTGTGTATGGGCTCCAGGAAGTTGAAGGGGAAACATATGAAGAAAGAAAACAAGGGAAAAAAAAGCAATTGAAAACATCATGAAAGTAATAGGAGAAGACGACATGACCCAGCTGGAAAATTTTCGGAGAATAGGGGGGTTTGCAAAACAAAGAACCTTTCCAGTGAAAGTGACCTTCAAGGCAGAATCGACTCAGAACAGGATCCTGCAATAGAAAGCACGATTAAGGGACATGCCAGCATACAGGAAAGTGTATCTCGACCGCAACAGAACACGAGAAGAAAGGCGGAAACTGAGAGAGATGGTACAAAGGCGAAAGGAGGAAAGAGAGGGGATGGAGAAGACAGACAGGAGATCCCAGACACAGGAAGATCAAATACAGCCTCCCTCACAACTTCCTATAGAAGCCTCCCAACCAGGTCAACCCCAGTGCAACCAAACACTCTAAACCAAAACACCCATGCCACATCCAATGCCCCCACCCACTACACTACAAACTCTACCCATACAGCAACCACCCATAGTTCCTTATCAGGTCTCCCACTTCCCTAACCCCAATACACCTCCCAGACCACAGTCTTAAAAAAGAATTTGAAGGTGTGGTATACAAATGCAGATGGAATAACAAATAAGTATGAGGAGTGGCACGAAAGAATCAAGGAGACATCCCAGACATAATAGCACTCACAGAAACAAAACTCACCAGAATAATAACAGATTCAACCTTTCCATCCGGATATCAAATCCTCAGGAAAGACAGAGGGAGGAGAGGGGGAGGAGGAGTTGCACTGCTCATTAAAAACCAGTGGGGTTTTGAGAAAATGGAACGAATGGATGGCATGGGCGAAAGGGACTACTTAATAGGAACAATCCAGTCTGAGGGACATAAGGTGATAATTGCAGTAATGTACAACCCACCACAGAACTGCAGGAGGCCAAGAGAAGAATACGATGAGAGCAACAGAGCAATGGTCGACACACTAGCCGAGGTGGCCAGGAGAGCACACATGGGGGGAGCAAAGTTACTAGTTATGGGTGATTTCAATCACAAGGAGATTGACTGGGAAAATCTGGAGCCCCATGGGGGTCCCGAAACATGGAGAGCCAAGATGATGGATGTGGTACTGGAAAACCTCATGCATCAACATGTTAGAGACACTACCAGAGAGAGAGGAGAGGATGAACCAGCAAGACTGGACCTTGTATTCACCTTGAGTTGTTCGGACATCGAGGAAATCATGTATGAAAGACCCATGGGAGCTAGTGATCATGTGGTTCTGTGCTTCGACTACATAGTTGAGCTCCAAGTGCAGAGAGTAGCAGGAATAGGGTGGGAAAAACCAAACTACAAAAGGGGGAACTACCCAGGCATGAGGAACTTCCTTCAAGACATTCAGTGGGAGAGGGAACTGACAGGAAAACCAGTACAAGAAATGATGGACTATGTGGCAACAAAATGCAAGGAGGCAGAGGAGAGGTTTGTTCCCAAGGGAAACAGAAATAATGGGAAGAACAGAACGAGTCCTTGGTTCACCCAAAGGTGTAGGGAGGCAAAAACTAGGTGTACTAGAGAATGGAAAAGGTACAGAAGACAGAGAACTCAGGAAAATAAAGAGATTAGCCGAAGAGCCAGAAACGAATATGCACAGATAAGAAGGGAGGCTCAGCGACAATATGAAAATGACATAGCATCGAAAGTCAAGACTGACCCGAAGCTGTTGTACAGCCACATCAGGAGGAAAACAACAGTCAAGGACCAGGTAATCAGACTGAGGAAGGGTGATGGGGAATTCACAAGAAACGACCGGGAGGTATGTCAGGAGCTCAACACGAGATTTAAAGAAGTATTTACAGTGGAAACCAGTAGGACTCCAGGAAATCAGAACAGGGGGGGGGGGCACCAGCAAGTGCTGGATGAAATACATATAACCAAGGAGGAGGTGAAGAAGCTGCTGTGCAAACTTGACACCTCAAAGGCGGTGGGACCAGACAACATCTCTCTGTGGGTCCTTGAAGAGGGAGCAGAGATATTGTGTGTACCATTAACAAAGATCTTCAACACATCATTTGAAACTGGGCAACTCCCCGAGGTATGGAAGATGGCAAATGTAGTCCCAATTTTTAAAAAGGGAGACAGACATGAGGCACTAAACTACAGACCTGTATCACTAACGTGTATAGTATGCAAGGTCATGGTGAAGATCATCAGGAGGAGAGTGGTGGAGCACCTGGAAAGAAACACGTGTATAATTGACAACCAGCATGGTTTCATGGAAGGAAAATCCTGTGTCACAAACCTACTAGAGTTTTATGATAAGGTGACAGAAGTAAGACAAGAGAGAGAGGGGTGGATCGACTGCATTTTTTTGGACTGCAAGAAGGCCTTCGACACTGTTCCTCACAAGAGGTTACTGCAAAAGGTAGAGGATCAGGCACACATAACAGGAAAGGCACTGCAATGGATCAGAGAATACCTTTCAGGGAGGCAACAACGAGTCATGGTACGTGACGAGGTGTCAGAGTAGGCGCCTGGGATAAACGGGGTTCCACAGGGGTCAGTCCTAGGACCAGTGCTATTCTTGGTATATGTGAACGACATAACGGAAGGGATAGATTCAGAAGTGTCCTTGTTTGCAGATGATGTGAAGTTAATGAGAAGAATCAAATCGGATGAGGATCAGGCAGGACTACAAAGAGACCTGGACAGGCTACAAGCCTGGACCAGTAACTGGCTCCTTGAGTTTAACCCTGCCAAATGCAAAGTCATGAAGATTGGGGAAGGGCAAAGAAGACCGCAGACACAATATAGTTTAGATGGCCAAAGACTGCAAACTTCACTCAAGGAAAAAGATCTGGGGGTGAGTATAACACCGAGCATATCTCCTGAGGCGCACATCAATCAGATAACTGCTGCAGTATACGGGCGCCTGGCAAACCTACGGATAGCGTTCCGATACCTCAGCAAAGATTCGTTCAAGACTCTGTATACCATTTACGTCAGGCCCATACTGGAGTATGCAGCACCAGTTTGGAATCCATACCTAGTCAAGGAGTGCCAGGAGGTCATCATAGTGTTTGCTTAAGGACCTGCTGTTGTAGTTAATTACTGATAGACTTTTAGCACCTAGTCAAGCACGTCAAGAAATTAGAGAAGGTGCAAAGGTTTGCAACAAGACTAGTCCCAGAGCTACGGGGATTGTCCTACGAAGAAAGGTTTGAGGGAAATCGGCCTGACGACACTGGAGGACAGGAGGGTCAGGGGAGACATGATAACGACATATAAAATACTGCGCGGAATAGACAAAGTTGACAAAGACTGGATGTTCCAGGGATGGGACACAGACACAAGAAGTCACAATTGGAAGTTGAAGACTCAGATGAATCAAAGGGATGTTAGGAAGTATTTCTTCAGTCATAGAGTAGTCAGGCCATGGAATAGCCTAGAAAGTGATGTGGTGGAGGCAGGAACCATACATAGTTTTAAGGCGAGGTATGATAGAGCTCATGGGGCAGGGAGAGAGAGGACCTAGTAGCAATCAGCGAAGAGGCGGGGCCAGGAGCTGTGACTCGACCCCTGCAACCACAAATAGGTGAGTACAAATAGGTGAGTGCACACACACACACACACACACACAGGAGCTCGGACTCGACCCCCGCAACCTCAACTAGGTGAGTACACACACACACACACACACACACACACACACACACACACACACACACACACATGGTAATGCATTATTTACAGCTAGCAAAGTCAGGGTATTTCTCCAGAATGGTCTGTAATATACCACTCTGGGTAAAATACTCTGCCATTTCTTGAACATTTCTGAGTGAGTTGTTTCTAAATTCATTAATTTGATCACACTCCAGTACATAATGATGCAAGGTGTGACAATAGTCCATCTGGCAAAGTTTACATTTCGTTTGGTCTGCATCTGATGGTGGTGATTTAACCTGCCATAGATACTTGTAACCCAGCCGGAGCCGGGCAGTAGTGACATCCAAGAGTCTGCTTATCTTGTTGGATGCACCATAGACATGTGGCTCCTCCTGCATGATGGAATGATGATAGATGGACTGACTTGTGTCAATCTCCCTAAGTCTTAAGTCAATAAAGTTCATTTGAAGTTTTTTTTCGTATTATTGTTCACAAACTGCTAACTGACAACCCAAGATTGTAATCTACCCTCTCTTTGAAAGCATACAGCTTAGCCAATTTATCAGTTCTATCATGCATCTGAAGACCAATGTGAGATGGAATCCACAGCATGTGCACTCTGACTCCACTGTCCACAATCTTACCATACCTTTGTCTGGCTTCTGACACAAGGATGCCACAATTTATGCTTAATGAGTTGAGAGCATTTATGGACGAAAGAGATTCAGCTACAATTAAAGTGTCAACCTTAGATACATAGACACATTTGAGTGCAAGGAGTATGGCAAACAGTTCTGTTTGAAGGGTAGAGGCCCAGTTATTGATGCGTGCTCCAATTTCTTTATGAGAGTCATCACTCTGTGTGAGAATAGCAGCACTACCAGCTGCACCAGTGGACTGGTGAACAGAACCATCAACGTAAATAATTTGTGAAAGAGTGTTCTGTGTGACTAAGTTATCAATACAGCTTAAGGCATCATGTTTGGCTTCAAGACGAAGCTTTGGTTGTGATTTAAGAAGAGTTTTGGGGAGAAATGGAGGAATGGTAGTTTGGAATGGGGTAATATCCCATGGAGCAGGGAAAGGTCTCTGTTGTCTAACTTGATATAGATCATGTAGCTGGTTCATGCGGAGGTCGGTTCCAGTTTTTTCGATCCATCTGGAAGGATGTTCATCAGTGCAGAGGAAAGTTTGGAGGGCTTCTGTGCAGGGGTTTGAATGGGCTAGCCTAAGCATATTGACCCCAATAAGGATATTTCTTTCAGTAACACGATCTCTAATGTTTGGAATATAAAGTTCTTTACGCATATTTAAAATTTTGGCAGTACGAGGGCATCCTAGGATGATCCTCATTACTTCGTTTTGCAGTTTTTCCAGCCCTCCAAGCTTCCAGTCAGACACGAGTGCAAGTAGTGGCGCAGCATAATCAACCAATGATCTAATATAAGCAAGATACATCATTTTCACAATTTTAACATTAGCTCCATGCCTGGGATGAAAACCTACCACAACTCTAAATGCTCTCAGCCTTTCTTTGTATTGGCGACAAAGTCTCGTTACAACAGGTCCAAGTAGTGGAACCTCAAAGCCTAGATACCTGTATCTGCTTACATATTCTAGAAGAGACCCATCATGCAACTGGATCTGACGAGCTGTGCCTCTCTGTCTAGGAGGACGCCTGTTGAGTATCTTTATTTTATCCCCTGAGATTATTAACCCCAGGTCCTAACACGAGGTTAGTACATGATTAAGAATGTTTTGGGTGTTGGAGAATCCGGTGGTGTGAATCATTATGTCATCAGCAAAACTGATGGGGCTGGCTAGGCATGGCATTAAGTAAGGCATTAATCAAAATGTTGAAAAGGGTGGGACTAAGCACACCTCCCTGTGGGGTTCCTAATTCAAAATCTTTAGTTACACTTCTATGTCCCTGGAACAACACAGACGACTTTCTGTTGGACAGGTAACCTTTAATCCAGCGGAGAAGCCATCCTCCAACATCCATTCTGGGAAGTTTACTAATGATTACGTGTCGGTTGGCTACATCAAAAGCGGATTTAAGGTCAAGGAACGTAGTGTATGAGCTGTCAGCGTGCAGAGTTAGAAAGGTGGTAATGCAATGATGCACACTCCATGTATGAAGCCATGCAACCGGGGAGACAAGAATTGCTTAATTCTGTGCATAAGACGATTAAGAATCATCCTTTCGAATGTTTTACACAAGCAGCTAGTAAGGGATATTGGGCGAAATGAGTTTTGTTGATTGGGCTTCGGAATGGGAATAATGAGGCTATTGGTCCATGATTTAGGGAGCTCCCAAGTGACATTACTCATGTTATATAATTCAAGTAAAGGATTACCTAGTACTCGACACAGCAATCTGAGTATGTTGTAAGTAATAGCATCCTCACCAGGGGACGTGGAGTTGCCCTTAGTTAGCGCTGCATCAAGTTCATAATTAGTGAAAGGAATGTTGCAGTCATCTGCCTTGCTGAGCATAAAGCAAACAAGTCTCTCCCTTGCATTATATTTGTCCATTAATTTCGCCTGTGTGGTACTGGGGAGATTGTCATAGCTAGATGTAGTAGCCCAAGCACTGACTAACTCATTCGCCCTCTGCAAGGGATGAGGGTGCGCGATCTGCCCAGTTCTGTTACCCTTAATTCTATTTATGTTCCTCCATGCCCGGTAAGTGGGGTGTGAGCATTGAGACCATTGACAAATTGTTCCCAGTCTGTTTGCCGCAGCTCTGTCACATGCTCTCTGGCAGCAACAAGGGCAATTTGGAAGAGGCTCAGCATTTCAGGGGCACGATGATTTCCATAGGCTAGGCCTAGTCTGCGAGCAGTACGTTTGAATGTTCGAAGTTTAGAATCATTGTAATAGGTATAGTTTTTATAAGACTTATGATTATAGGAGGTTTCAGAGGCGGCTCTGAGAAGTTCTGAATACTGCTCACAAGGTCATTGTTAAAAGTCTCGACAGAGGTACACTCATAGGAATTATATCAGTCAGTCACATGTGCAACAAAGTCATCATGTTGATCAGGGGAAATATTAAGACGTTTCCGTTTGAATATCCCACCAGGGAGGATAATATCACCAATATCTAGAGAGGTTAGCCTTGGGAAATGATCAGACGCTATATCTGTTACAATGGAAGACTCACAGCTGGCAGAAGTAATGTTGAAGCCCAGACACAGATCAAGGACGCCTCCATAGATATGTGTGGGTTCAAGGTCACCTACAATTTGCACATTATCATGACTGTTTAAGAGTGACAACAGTTGATTGCCATTACGATTACCAAACTGAGAGTTTCCAATGCTTTTGTGTCTTGCATTATAATCACCAATAATGAGAGTAGGTGCTCACCCTACATATTCTCACCGTGGCATGGTTTTCTTAAGAGAACGGGAAATCCATTGTCTTTTATTTATTTATTTATTTATAATTATTTGGACATGATACATAGTTGTACAAAAGAAATACAGTGGTTGAGTGTACATGCCAAAAGCCGCTTGTATGCAGAGCATTATGGGCAGCTTAAAATTAACTAAGCAATTATATATTCAGTGGTACAAATACAGTAAACAAATTACAACATGAAACAAATGAGAATTTCAAATAAGAGGCATTATAGTTATACAGATTTGTAGCATATTTGATGAGTTACTGAGCATTCAAGTGAATGGAGTATTCTATTAGGTAATGTAATTAGAGAAAAAACATAGTTTGATAGGGTCACAGGTTATACATTAATGAGATACAGTTAATCAGTATTTGTTTAATTGTGGTTAAGTAAGTGGTTTTTAAGAAGAGTCTTGAATTGATAAACAAACAGTGTTTCTTTTATATTCACAGGTAATGAATTCCAGATTTTTGGGCCTTTTATGGCCACTGCGTTTTTACATAGTGCGAGATTGACACGAGGAACATCAAAGAGTGACCTGTGCCTTGTGTTGTGGTCATGTGTTCTGTTGAGGTTGCTCAAATCCCTTACCAAGACTTATTAAACTGTTGCGCTCCAGTGTGTAAGCAATGGAGAAATGTAATTGTTAATCAGCATTATATGCCAATTCGTCAGTTATATTACAGATATTGTAAAGAACATCCGAGTTAAGTGTTTTATGTATGTAGTAGGCACAATAATAAGTATGGATGTTTTGTACGGTGAGTAAGTTTAGAGTTTTGAATATTGGTGGAGTGTGCTGTCTTTGGTGGGAATTTGTTATCATTCTGACTGCAGCCTTTTGTTGGGTAATTAATGGTCTGAGATGATTTATTGTTGTTGAGCCCCATGCATAAATTCCATAGGTGAGATAAGGGTAAATGAGCGAGTGATATAGGGCCAGGAGGGCTGAATGTGGAACATAGTACCGTATCTTCGATTGTATGCCTACGGTCTTGGAGATTTTCTTGGAAATGTGTTGTATATGTGTTTGAAATTTGAGTCTATTATCAAGATGGATTTCTAAGAACTTTCCCTCTGTGAGTTTTGTGATAGGTGATCCGTTTATCATTATGTTAAGAGGAACATCTGTAGCTCTGTTACCAAACTGAATGAAGTAGGTTTTGTCAATGTTTAGAGTAAGTTTGTTAGTACTCATCCAGGTAGATATTTTCTGTAATTCGGTATTCATGAGTGGGATTGGGTGAGAGAAGACGTATGTAGTGTCATCTGCAAATAGTGTGGGTTTGAGTAGCTGCGATGCATTTGGTAGGTCGTTTATGTAAATGAGAAAGAGAAGAGGGTCAAGGACACTTCCCTGTGGGACACCAACTGTAATTGGCTGTGTGAAAGAATTTGCTCCATTTGTGTACACACATGGGCTTCTGTTGCTGAGGTATGACTTTAGGTAGTTGAGGGAGTGCCCTCTTATACCATAGTGTGACAATTTTATGTGCAGCAAATCATGGTCAACTGTATCAAAAGCTTTTCGTAAATCAATGAAGATCCCCAATGGAACTTCTTTTTTCCCGAGTGCAGTGTAATTTGTTCTAGCATGTGTATAATAGCATCATTCGTATTTTTATTAGGCCTGAACCCAAACTGACAGGGGTTGAGTATGTTGTGGGAGATGAGGTAGGAACAGATTCGCTTATGAATTAATTTTTCAAAGATTTTAGAGAGAGGGTGTAAGTTGGATATTGGTCTATAGTTATTCAAGTCTGTTTGATCTCCTCCTTTATGTATCGGGGTGACCCTCGCTATTTTGAGAACTGTGTGGAAGATAGAGGATTCAATGCATTTGTTAAAGAGTGTTGCAATGATTGGTGACAGCACGGCTAAGCTTTTTTGTATATAAAGGGTGGTAGGGTATCTAAATCTTCTGTCTTGTTTTTTAGTGTGTTGATAATAAGGGAAACTTCTGTTGGGCTGGTGGGAGCTAGGAACAGTGTGTTCGGGTAGTTGCCAGTGAGGTAATCACTTGGTGGGGTATTTGAGCTTGGGATTTTATCGGCAAGATTTTTTCCTATGGCGGAGAAGAAAACACTGAGTCTGTTTGCTGTTTCGGTTGGTGGGAGTTGGGGTTCATCTGGTTCTGTTAGTTTAATTGCTCTGTTCCCTGATATCTTTTTTGTTCCTAGAATTTTAGATTGGGTTTTCCAGGTCTTTTTTATATCACCTTTTAAGTTGGATAATCTGTTCGCATAATACAATTTTTTTGCCCTTTTTATCAGGCTGGTTAGGATTGACGAGTAACGTTTTGTTTGGTCTCTGGTTATGTGGCCCATTCTATACTGTTTTTCGTATAGGTGCTTTGTAACCCACTATGATAACATGAACGTAGATAAGTATGTTCATGGAGCAACTTGCAATGAGAACAGACTGACTGATGTTGTAGTGGCCAGGCTTAGGCTTGGTTACAAGTACTTCTGGCAGTTTGGGAGACACACAGATGATGATCAAACTAAATGTAAATTATGTGATCAGGCATATGGTCACTCTCTTAAACACTATGTGCTTAATTGTCCACTTATTGAGGAATACAGAGACAGACAGTATAATAACCTATGTGACATGTCAAGATTTCTTATTAATGAAAATAAGATACCAGATATACTAAGCAAATTTCCTAAATTTGCTTGTAACAGATAAATGAACTATAGATATGTAGATATAAATCCATATGTATTCCTGTTAACCCTTTGGGGCCTAGTTCCTAGGCCTTTTGTGTATCCACATGCTCTCGCGCTACCGTCCACAGGATGGATATGGGGTGCACAATAAACTAGCCATTTCGGTGGCAAAATCTAATCTGCTTTGTATTTATGGATTTGAGGATGCTGGGTGTTAGCCAGGGATTGTTCAGTCTCTTAGCTGTGATATGTTTGGGTTATTTAGGGCAGTGCTTCTTATAGAGGTATTGGGTCTTTTTTTAGAAAATTATTAATACATTCGTCAGTATCTGTACAGATTTCTAGCTCGGTTAGCCAGTCAATGTTTGTCACTGCTGTTGTGAAGTTATTAATGGCTGCCTCACTGTGAAGTCTAAAAGTGACTTTAGTAGTGTCTTGAGGTGATTTACCAAGATTGGTTATGAGAAAGGTAGGGTAGTGGTCTGTGGTATTATCTGTGATTATGCCTGATTTTAAAGGGGATATGATGTTGGTCCAGATGTGGTCTAGTAGGGAAACACTAGTCTCTGTAATTCTTGTAGGTTTTGTTACTGTTGGTAGCAACAAGCAGTTACTCATAGTGTTTGTGAATTCAGTAACATGTGGGTCTTGGTCTTGTAGGAGATTTATACTGAAGTCACCTGAGAGTAGTAAGTGATCTTTATTCATGTATGCATCAGTTATATTCTTTTGTTCTTATCATACTTCCTAGGTTTTCACTAAAATGGCTAATGTTTGACTGTGGTACTCTGTAGATATTTATCGCTGTGAGATGTTTTTGTAGGTATTTGGATTTGAATTTAGCTATTATATATTCCCCATGTTCATCCCTTGTGCAAGTATTAGTGATACATTCTAGTTGGTCTGAGTAGTATATAGCTGTGCCACCCCTTTGTCACAGACATCAGTAGTATCAGGCTTCAGCCAGGTTTCAATGAGAGTAATGATGGACATACTGGCATGCAGGGAATTTAGTAATGCTGTGAGGTCATCGTAATGTTTGCTTAAAGATCTGACATTGCATTTAAAGACAGTTATGTTGTTGTTGGCTCTGAAGTGCCTTTGTTCTGCTGTGTAGTAATTACAGTTACTGTTTGATTCATCTAAGTCATTCAATAAGAGGTTGGTATCAGGATCAATGCTGGTAATCATAAGATTTATAGTGGATCTATAATTAGACTTAAGTATAAGACAAAGTAAATATTCTAAAGCTAAAAAACTGGAGGGTTTCTCTTATGCTATGGCAGTTTCTCACCACCGTCAAGGGAGACTATCAAAACAATTTTACTCCCGAGTTGATCGGCGCCCTAAACCTGTTTTACCGCTTCTAACAATCTCCAAACTTCATGCACTCCTTACCCCTGATATTCCTATCTCATCGCCTTCTATCCTATTTCCGTCATCTTCTACTCCACGTGTGTCTCCGTCCACACAGCCTACCCTGTCTAGACCTTCATCTCAAAGATCCAAAACAATTTCAAAGTTCAAAATTTCCCCTTCCACCAACACTCCCTACCAGCAAAGTGTTCCCCAGCGCATAACTGTTACTACCCCTGAGTATGGCCGCTTGCTTCCAGCATTAGTGACAGTTTTGGACTTCTATCTACCCCCTATGTACTGCCGTCACCTCTCCCGTCCCCACTCAGGTTTCTTGCTCCCTGGGTACCTCTACCCTTTTCTTTGTCTTCAGTAACTACCAATGTTTCTCTATTATCCATTCCAACTGCATCTTTCAACTCTTGTACAATGCTTCCTACAACTTTCTTGTCTGCAGCGAATGTCGAAGCCATATTGGCTTTTATTGAAGGTTTGAAACCAGTTAGTTTAGTTTAATATCTTTATTATGCACCCCATACCCATCCTGTGGGTGGTAGTCACCCCATACTCATCCTCTGGGCGGTAGTCACCCTATACCCATCCTGTGGGCGGTAGCCACATCATACCCATCCTGTGGGCGGTAGTCGCCCCATACCCATCCTGTGGGCGGTAGCCACACCATACCTATCCTGTGGGCGGTAGTCACCCCATACCCATCCTGTGGACGGTAGCCACACCAAACCCATCCTGTGGGCGGTAGTCAAAAGTTTATAGAGGTACATAATGGGGCCAGAGACTGGACCCCAAAGTTATGACAGCTTAACTAGTTACAAAGGTAATGAACTCCAGGTAGATCGTTGATGGTTCTGTTCACCAATCTACTGGTGCAGCTGGTAGTGCTGCTGCTGTCGTACAGAGTGATGACTCTCTTAAAGAAATTGGAGCATGCATCAATAACTGGGCCTCTACCCTTCAATCAGAAATGTCTGCCATACTCCTTGCACTCAAATGCGTCCATGTATCTAAGGTTTACACATTAATTGTAACTGACTGTCTGTCATCCATAAATGCTCTCAAGTCATTAAGTATAAATTGTGGCATGCTTGTGTCAGAAGCCAGACACAGGTATGGTAAGATTGTGGACAGTGGAGTCAGAGTGCACATGCTGTGGATTCCATCTCACACTGGTCTTCAGATGTATGATAGAACTGATGAATTGGCTAAGCTGTATGCTTTCAAAGAAGGAGTAGATTGAAACCAGTGATGGACACTAATCCACCTCACATACTTTCACATTGTCACCTTTCACAGTCTATCTCTGCTCCTACACACCTCTTCAAGGAAGGGGGGGGGGAGGGGGTTCCATTGCAAGGTGAAGAGTCTTTTGGTTTGAGGAAATGGACCTTTTGCTCTTCCTCAGACCGAACCTAGTTAACCTGCAATCGCCCACTCCCTTTTCACACCCTCCCGATCCCTCTCCCATTCCTTCTTTTCCCACCTCTCCCCTCTCCATTTCCTGTTTTCACCCTTTGAGGTTCTCCCTCTCAGGCATTCTAGTTCCAAGGTAGGGGAAAAGGTAACGTGGTCCATCCTATTCAATTGAGGCCCTTGGTGGTGCAGTTTGCAGTGGAATCTGTATCGTCTGGGGATATCCTGATCCATCTCCAGTCTCCCGGGTGTAGGCTTTGGGTGTCTTTCGGGTGACGGGTGTATCTCTGGAGACTACCCGTCGGATTCTGGGAGGAGTTTACCTGGAGAGGATTCCGGGGGTCAATGCCCCCGCAGCCCGGTCTGAGACCAGGCCTCATGGTGGTTCAGGGTCTGATCAACCAGGCTGTTACTGCTGGCCATACGCAAGCTGGCGTATGAACCACAGCTCGGTTGGTCAGGTACTGACTTTAGGTGCCTGTCCAGTGCCTTCTTGAAGACAGCCAGAGGTCTCTTGGTAATCCCCCTTATGTATGCTAGGAGGCAATTGAACAGTCTTGGGCCCTGGACACTTATTGTGTTGTCTCTCAGTGTACTCGTGGTGCCCCTGCTTTTCATCGAGGGAATGTTGCATCTCCTGCCGAGTCTTTTGCTTTCATAGGGAGTGATTTTCGTGTGCAAGTTTGGTACCAATCCCTCCACGACCTTCCAAGTGTATATTATCATTTGTGTTCCTTATTTAATGACTGTGTTCCATATTTAATGACTATTTTTCGTCAGTTTTTACACAGGAAGATGTATATAAGATTCCAGTAATTAGCAATTATTTAGTTCATGATGAATTTAAATTAACTAATATTACTGTCACGAGGGACATGGTTATTAAACAGATAGACAAACTGAAACAAAATAAAATTGCCTCCCAGCATATATAAGGGGGATTACCAATAGACCCCTGGCTATCTTAAAGAAGGCACTGAAGAGGCACCTAAAGTCAGTACCTGACCAACCGGGCTGTGGTTCGTACGTCAGCTTGCGTGCGGCAAGCAGTAACAGCCTAGTTGATCAGACCCTGATCCACGATGAGGCCTGGTCTCAGGCCGGGCTGCGGGGGCGTTGACCCCCGAAACCCTCTCCAGGTAAACTCCAGGCACTGACACGTCCACACCCGGTCACAATTGTAATGATTTATAAGTTCAAATATTATGAGGGTCATACACCCACACGAGCGCGCACACACACACACACACACACACACACACGCACACACACACACACACACACACACACACACACACACACACACACACACACACACACACACACACACACACACACACACACACACACACACACACACACACACACACACACACACACTCACACACACACACACTCACACACACACACACACACACACACACACACACATACACACACACACACACACACACACACACACACACACACACACACACACACACACACACACAGTATGCGGCACCAGTTTGGAACCCACACCTAGCCAAGCACGTAAAGAAACTAGAGAAAGTGCAAAGGTTTGCAACAAGACTAGTCCCAGAGCTAAGAGGTATGTCCTACGAGGAGAGGTTAAGGGAAATCTACCTGACGACACTGGAGGACAGGAGAGATAGGGGGGACATAATAACGACATACAAAATACTGAGAGGAATTGACAAGGTGGACAAAGACAGGATGTTCCAGAGATGGGACACAGCAACAAGGGGACACACTAACACACACTAACTGACAACCCAAGATTGTAATCTACTCCCTCTTTGAAAACATACAGCTTAGGCTTAGCCAATTCATCAGTTCTATCATGCATCTAGAGACCAATTTGAGATGGAATCCACAGCATGTGCACTCTGACTCCACTGTCCACAATCTTACCATATCTGTGTCTGGCTTCTGACACGAGCATGCCGCAATTTATACTTTATCAGTTGAGAACATTTATGGATGACAGAAAATCAATTACAATTATAGCGTCAACCTTACATACATGGACGCATTTCAGTGCAAGGAGTATGGCAAACAGTTTTGTTTGAAGGGTAGAAGCCCAGTTATTGATGCGTGCTCCAATTTCTTTATGAGAGCCATCAATCTGTACGATAACAGCAGCACTACCAGCTGCACCAGTGGACTGGTGTACGGAACCATCAACGTAAATAATTTGTGAAAGAGTGTCCTGTGTGACTAAGTTATCAATACAGCTTAAGGCATCATGCTTGGCTCCAAGACGAAGCTTTGGTTGTGATTTAAGAAGAGTTTTGAGGGGAAATGGAGGAATGGTAGTTTGGAATGGGGTAATATCCCATGGAGCGGATAAGTGCCGCTGTTGTCTTACTTGACATAGATCATGTAGCTGGTCCATGCGGAGGTCGGTTCAAATTTTTTCGATCCATCTGGAGGGATGTTCAACAGTACTGAGGAAAGTTTGGAGGGCTTCTGTGCAGGGGTTTGAATGGGCTAACCTAAGCATATTGACCCCACTGAGGATATTTCTTTCAGTAACACGATCCCTGATGCTTGCAATATCAAGTTCTTTCCGCATATTTAAAATTTTGGCAGTACGAGGGCATCCTAGGATGATCCTCATTGCTTCGTTTTGCAGTTTTTCCAGCCCTCCAAGCCTCCAGTCAGACACGAGTGCAAGTAGTGGCGCAGCATAATCAACCAATGATCTAATATAAGCAAGATACATCATTTTCACAATTTTAACAGTAACACCATACCTGGGATGAAAACCTGCCACAACTCTAAGTGCTCTCAGCCTTTCTATGTATTGGCGACAAAGTCTCGTTACAAAAGGTCCAAGTAGTGGGACCTCAAAGCCCAAATACCTGTATCTGTTTACATATTCTAGAAGAGACCCATCACGCAACTGGATCTGGCGAACTGTGCCTCTCTGTCTAGGAGGACGTCTGTTGAGTATCTTTGTTTTATCAGTAGAGATTATTAACCCCAGGTCCTGACACGAGGCTAGTACATGATTAAGAATGTTTTGGGTGTTGGAGAATCCGGTGGTGTGAATCATTATATCATCAGCAAAACTAATCATATAATGATGGGGCTGGCTAAGCATAGCATTAAGTAAAGCATTAATTAGAATATTGAATAGGGTGAGACTGTCACACCTCCCTGTGGGGTTCCTAATTCAAAATCTTTAGTTACACTTCTATGTCCCTCGAACAACACAGACGACTTTCTGTTGGACAGGTAGCCTTAATCCAGCGGAGAAGTCATCCTCCAACATCCATTCTGACAAGTTCACTAATAATTACATATCGGTTAGCTACATCAAAAGCGGATTTGATTTCAAGGAAGGTAGTGTATGAGCTGTCAGTGTGCAGAGTGAGAAAGGTGGTTATGCAATGATGCACACTCCTTCCATGAATAAAACGATGCAACCGGGGAGACAAGAATTGCTTAATTCTGTGCATGAGACTAATAAGAATCATCCTTTCGAATGTTTTTACCAAAGTAGCTAGTAAAGAGATATTGAGCGAAATTAGTTTTGTTGATTGGGCTTTGAAATAGGAATAATGATGCTCCCAGGTGAGCTCCCCAGTGACATAATTCATGTTATATAATTTAAGTAAAGGATTACCTTGTACTCGACACAAGAATCTGACTATGTTGTAAGTAATACCATCCTCACCAGGCGACGTGGAGCTGCCCTTTGTTAGTGCTGCATCAAGTTCATAATTAGTGAAAGGAATGTTACAGTCATCTTCCTTGCTGAGCATAAACAAATGAGTCTCTCCCTTGCATCATATTTGTCCATTAATTTCGCTTGTACGATACTGAGAAGAATATCATAGCTAGATGTGGCACCCCAAGCACTAACTCATTCGCCCTATGTAAGGGATGAGGGTGTGCGATCTGACCAGTTCTGTGACCTTTAATTCTGATTATGTCCCTCCATACCCGGCTAAGTGGTTGATCAGGGGCTGATCCACCAGGAGGCCTGGTCACAGACCGGGCCGCGGGGGCGTTGACCCCCGAAACTCTCTCCAGGTAAACTCCAGGTAAGTGGGGTGTGAGCATTGAGACCATTGACAAATTGTTCCCAGTCTGTTTGCCGCAGCTCTGTCATACGCTCTCTGGCAGCAGCAAGGGCAGTCTGGAAGACCCTCAGCATTTCAGGGGTACGATGGTTTCTGTAGTCTGCGAGCAGTTCGTTTCAGTGTACGAAGTTTATGATCATTGTAATAGGTATGGTTTTTATAAGAGTTATGATTATTATGGAAGTTAGTTGGGTTTAGAGTACCAGGAGGATTCAGTGGCGGCTCTAAGTAGTTCTGAATACTGCTCACAAGGTCATTGTTAAAAGTCTCATCAGAGGAACACTCATAGGAATTTTACCAGTCAGTCACATGTGCGAGAAAGTCATCATGTTGATCAGGGGGTCACATTAAAACGTTTCCGTTTGAATATCTCCCAGGAAGGATAGTATTACCAATATCTAGTGAGGTTAGCCTTGGGAAATGGTCTGATGCTCACTGCCTCCACTATTTTGTCCGCTCTGATGACCTTCACGATACTTCTATATGCAGGATAGTAACGGACGTTAGCAGAGGTCCATAATTTGTTCGCCGCCCCTGTTTACTCCATCCCTTTTCGTCTTCGTTCGATGCCGAGGTTGGGAGACAACACTCTCCCATCGAGGTTGGGAGACAACACTCTCCCATCGAGGTTGGGAGACAACACTCTCCCATCGAGGTTGGGAGACAACACTCTCCCATCGAGGTTGGGAGACAACACTCTCCCATCGAGGTTGGGAGACAACACTCTCCCATCGAGGTTGGGAGACAACACTCTCCCATCGAGGTTGGGAGACAACACTCTCCCATCGAGGTTGGGAGACAACACTCTCCCATCGAGGTTGGGAGACAACACTCTCCCATCGAGGTTGGGAGACAACACTCTCCCATCGAGGTTGGGAGACAACACTCTCCCATCGAGGTTGGGAGACAACACTCTCCCATCGAGGTTGGGAGACAACACTCTCCCATCGAGGTTGGGAGACAACACTCTCCCATCGAGGTTGGGAGACAACACTCTCCCATCGAGGTTGGGAGACAACAATCTCCCGTCTTCACATCGGACACACTCGTCTAATTCATGGGTATCTCATGGACCTGCGCCCTGGTCCACTCTGTGAGAACTGTCAGGTTCCAATTTCAATTTCCCTGTCTATCAACGAGCCGCAGAATTTTCCCCCGACGTCGTCACCTTATTTTCCTTCCTTGCTGATGGTCACACCTTCCACACAGACTCTCTGACTTTTTGACAGCAAGCGATTTATTGTACAAACTTTGATAATATTACCTTTAGCACTCCTCATATCCCTCCCTAACTTTACCTTTTTTATCTTCTCTACTCTTACTTATTCTTTGATCCCGCATCACTCCCTGCCCTGCAGTGCTGTATGATCCTGGTGGGTTTAGCGCTTCTTTTTGGTTCTAATAATAATAATACTCTGGTCCTACATACTGTCTTCTCAGAGTGCCCATCAAATCGCTTCTTCCTAACTTATCACTACCATCACTCTCACTTAATTTACTGACCATCCTAGCCCATAGATACTGCCTACTGTCTATTTCAGGGTTTAGCGTTTAGTTTTGATTGTAATAATAATAATAATAATAATAATAATAATAATAATAATAATAATAATAATAATAATAATAATAATAATAATAATAATAATAAATCTGATGTTTTTCCACTCACGGTGCCCCGTGGCCTGGTGGCTAACGCTCTCGCTTCACACGGCGAGGGTCTGCGTTCGATCCCCAGCGCGGGTAGAAACATTGAGCGTGTTTCTTTACACCAGTTGTCAATGTTCACTCATCAGTAAAATGGGTACCTGGGTGTTAATCGACTGGTGTGGGTCGCATCCTGGGACAAGGACCAAATTTGCCCGAAATGCTCTGCGTAACAAGGGGCTTTCTATATAGTAGTATGTCACTGATGTCAGCTAGGACTGTATACCTTGTACATGTACTTGTAGTAAATAAAGATATTATTAATGATTTTCTTACAGTGGAACATAAGAGGATTTCACAAGTAATTGCGGAGCTCCAAGTGTTACTCTCCCAGTTTTCTCCTGTGTGTATACAAGAGCCAAAATTACCCTTCACTAATAATATCTTTATTTCTACATGTACAAGGTATACAGTCCTAGCTGACATCAGTAGCATACTACTATATAGAAAGCCAATTGTTATGCAGAGCATTTCGGGCAAATTAGGTCAGTTTGTCTCAGGATTAGAGGATTACCAATAGACCCCTGGCTGTCTTCAAGCAGGCACTGGACAGGCACCTAAAGTCAGTACCTGACCAGCCGGGCTGTGGGTCGTACGTTAGACTGCGTGCAGCTAGCAGTAACAGCCTGGTTGATCAGGCCCTGGTCCACCGTGAGGCCTGGTTACAGACCGGGTCGTGGGGGCCCGGGTATACTCTCCAGGTATACACCAATCGACTATTACCCAGGTACCTAATTTACTGACGGGTGAATATGGACAGCAGGTGTAAGGAAACACGCCCAGTGTTTACACTCTTGCCGGGAATCGAACAACGGACCCTCAGCGTGTGAAGCGAGAACTTTGCCTGTTAGTATCATGATGGAAACCACTATACTCATCATTATGATCATTATTATTATCAACACCTCCATTACACTCAACGTTATCATCATCATTATGAACACCATCGCTACACTCATCAACTTTGTCACCATTCCAACACTCAACACCATCACCATTACCATCACCTCCTCTACACTCATCATTTTCATTATCGCTTGTTCAACCCCAGTATCTGAAGTCAGGCATGACCACGTAGTATCCAGACTCATGGAGGGTTGTCAGCTTCTTTACGAGGTAGCCTGTAGGTAGATTCTAACCTCCTGTTATGCACCATCGTAGAATCCATGGTAGCTTCCATGGGAGCCATGGTCCTGGGGGTATCTGGTAGGCCTTGGGCTTCATCGTGGGGGCATAAAGTAAGCTAAGGGCCCTGCGGCTTGCTGTGGTGTTCTGGGTGACCCTCATACTCCCGGGTCTGACACACTTTAATGCTACGGTCTGGCATGTTTTAATCAGCTCATAGCACTGTTGAGATGACTGAGCTTTTGCACACACTGCACACTAGTGTGTCTGAGCTGGGCATTTCCTAGCACTATGACCCCAGTGTTTTCACCTGTAGTATCGATGGTCAGGTGGTCTGTGCGTGTGCAGGACTATGTTGCTGATATTTAGCGCTACATGGATGTATATATTTATTTTTGCCAATCATGCCTAACATGTAAGCCAGTGCGCTGTTCCTATGAAAGAGTTTTATCCATTCATTTGTCATGGTTGGGTCGACCGTGAGAGTGTGACTGAACAATGTAAATCCAGTCAGAGCTTCGTCTGTCACCAGTGCACCTATACTGCCACCTAGCGAACCTGCTTCAGAGCAGAGTTCAGTGCAGCGCACGTTCTTTCTCTCTCATTCACTGGACAGACACAAGTCAGAGGTCGCATTTCCCCGATGTGGACCAAAATCTCTAGTTTAAAGGGTGGGGGGGGGGGTAACTCTCAGCCCACTCAGAAGGGGCTTGTGAAATCTTCCAATTCCTTGTTTCCATGATAGCTAGCAAACACATGCGTCACAGCTAAGGTCAGGGCATTCTTTGCTCTTTACTAGACTTGCTAGCCAACTACACATACGAGGTTAAACCTAGAGTAACTGCTATTTACCCATAACAGCAAAATTTAAAATAAAAATATCACCTACTTAATCTATAAGTCAGAGGTATTATAACTTCTAGCCCACAGTTAAACAACAAGGAAACAGCCCTCTTGTGTTAAACTTTGTTGCAAAAGCTAGCAATGAATGTCTGTAAGCTGAAGCCAGCGTTTCCTTTCTGGGATGAGCTGGGGTGCGACGCAGGGCCCGAGAGGCCAAAGTGACTTAAGTACTCAAAGCGTGAATATGTCACGAAATCTCCTGCTGAGAACAAAGAACATTAGTGAATTGTGCGGTAGACTCTGAAATACTGACAATCTCCACGAGGAAGTTGACCTAGTGTAAACACGAATGAAGTGATCAGCGGTAAAAATCATGATAGTGTGTTTTAAGGTGTTCCAGTGTGCACTCAGGCATAATCGAACATTGGGAGAAAAATCTCTCCCTACCATGAACAATAGGAATGGTGGTATTGGAAAGTGACTGTACAACGTGTTGCGAGTGGTAGGACATTACGACGACATATCTAGGGAAGCAGCCTACTCAAGACATCATTCTTGAGGTCAATAAACCTCCCTTACTACAGGCTAGGGGTATTTGGGTCAGTTATAATAGCCAGGTAAGTCTGGTCATACTCATATCAGCTTGTGTTAGCTGCTGTTAATAGGTAGATATGAAATTTGATTGGTGTTACCGAAGATTAGAGATTTTGCCACCGAAGTGGCTAGTTTATTGTGCACCCCATATCCATCCTGTGGACGGTAGCGCGAGAGCATATGGATACACAAAAGGCCTAGGAACTAGGCCCCAAAGGGTTAACAGGAATACATATGCATTTATATCTACATATCTATAGTTCACTTATCTGTTACAAGCAAATTTAGGAAATTTGCTTAGTATATCTGGTATCTTATTTTCATTAATAAGATATCTTGACATGTCACATAGGTTATTATTATACTGTCTGTCTCTGTATTCCTCAATAAGTGGACAATTAAGCACATAGTGTTCAAGAGAGTGACCATATGCCTGATCACATAATTTACATTTAGTTTGATTATCATCTGTGTGTCTCCCAAACTGCCAGAAGTACTTGTAACCAAGCCTAAGCCTGGCCACTACAACATCAGTCAGTCTGTTCACATTGCAAGTTGCTCCATAAACATACTTATCTACGTTCATGTTATCATAGTGGGTTATAGATCTACTCAGGCTTCTAACTGCATTCCTATAACAATCATTTTCATTATTTACTTCTCTCCTAATATTATTCCTAATGCTAGACACAGTTATACCAAAGTTATATTCTACATTCTCCTTCTCGATACTCTTCTTGGCTAAGATATCAACTTTATCATGAAGGAGTAATCCAATGTGTGATGGGATCCATAGCAATTGTACATTAATTCCTTTGTCCCTAATTTTTGAGTATCTATACCTGGCTTCCCCAATGAGCATGTTGTTGGAGTCATTATATGAGCCAAGAGCCTTCAATGATGACATAGAATCAGTAATGATAATAGAGTCAAGCTCAGTGTCATAGGTTAGCTTTAGCGCCATTAGGATTGCAAACAATTCAGTTTGCAGTGTAGATGCCCAATTGTTAATTCTTATGCCTAACTCAACAAATTTATTATCGTTCTTAACTAGGGAGGTGGCAACAAGAGCAGATGCAGCCCTGCCAGAAGACTCCTGTTTAGATCCATCAGTGTATATAACTTGTGATAACTTGTTACTACCAGCTAGGTGAGAAATTTCTTCTTGAGCAGTTGCTCTAACAAGAGATTTAAGGAAGGGATTACTAGCAATGAGCTTCTTGGGAGGGACTTGTAGGTATGTAATATTAAATGAACACATCTTCCATGGAGGGGTGAAATGCTCTTGTTGCCTACAGTGATACAGTTCATGCAGGTTATAAAACTTGATGTAATTGCACGTTTTCACAATCCATTTAGATCTGTGTGTATTTACCTCTAGACACTTGGTAAGATTCACTGTGACAGTGTCTGGTTCGTTTCTCAACATTCTAATACCGAGTACAGTGTTAATTTCAACAATCCTATCACTGATACTAGAAATACCAGGCTCCTTCCTCATGTTAAGAACTTTTGTAGATCTGGGACAGCCAAGAATAATCCTGAGAGCTTCATTTTGCATTAACTCCAAGGGTCGGAGAGAACTTTCTCTAGCTAATATCAACATGGGAGCAGCATAATCAATTAAGGACCTAACATAGGCTATGTACATCATTCTCACGATTCTCACATTTGCACCATAGTTGGGATTGTAGCCAGCAACAGCTTTGAGAGCATTTAGCCTAGCTTTACATTTCTTGTTTAGTTGTGGTATAGTGGATTTGTTAAAGGGTACATCTACACCAAGATATCTGTAAGTTTTAACGTAGCTAATGATTTCACCCTGCAAATAGATGGGTGGGGGATGTCGTTTGCTTGTTAATATCTTTGTTTTAGAGGAAGATATTATGATGCCTAGTCGATTACAAATTACTTGAACTTCATTAAGAATGATATTCATCTTCTTATGCCCTGTTGTATGGATCATGATATCATCAGCATAGCTTATAGCTATATGTTTAGGTGAGGCAGGTAGAGCATTTAGGAGAGTCGTCAGTGGTCAGTCGTCACGTGAGGTCACAGACCCTGAGCTGCTTTGGGGATTAGCGTGGACGGTTACAAAGCATGGCTTGCTTCTGCAGTGTTTTAAAAACTGAGGTTGGAAAGTTGAAGGAGGAGGTCTTGCTTCTCCAGGAGGAGATTAGGAGGCTGAAGGTCCACCTCAATGGGTCTGGGAGAGAGTGTGAGGTGGCTGGAGTTGTGGGGAATGAGACTTCTAGCAGTGAGGTGCAGTCTGTCTCTCGCTGTGATGAGGCTGTAGTTGGGGAGGTAGCAACGGCTACCAGCAGTGAGGTGCAGCCCAGCACCTGCTACAAGTGGCGAGTTGTTCACAGTAATGGGAGGCGCATCAGAGTAAGGAAAGTTAAGAGTGAAGATCTGAAGGTAGGAAATCGCTTCTCTGTTCTCCAGGATGAATGTACTTCAGTGGCCAGTGAAGGTAAGGGTACTACTGCCCCTGCTAATGAAGGTAAGCGCATTCTTGTGGTTGGTGACTCTCAGGTAAGATATATTGACCGTGCTTTTTGTAATAGGAATAAGAAGATGAGAGATAGAGTGTGCTTCCCTGGAGCTGGTGTTGGGGACATTGTCAACAGGCTGGATAATATCATGTCAGGTAATGGGAACAAGCCCATTATCTGTCTCAGTGCTGGTGGAAATGATATTGGGAAGGGTAGGAGAGAAGAGCTGCTAGATAAGTACAGGTCAGCTATAGATTTCATTAAGTCTAAGGGAGGGATCCCAATCATATGTAGCATCTTGCCTAGAAGGGGAGTAGGAAATGAATGGTTGTCTAGGGCAATTGGTGTAAATTGCTGGCTAGACAGATACTGCAAGGAACTTGCAATCCCATTCATTGACAACTGGAACAACTTTCATGGCAAACATGATATGTTTGCAAGGGATGGGGTACATCTCTCTGGGGCAGGGGTGGTAGCACTTGCAGACTCGATTGAGAAGGCCATTGGTGAAATGCCTATGATTTTAAACTGATGGAAGATAGAGGTATGGGTGTGTGTAGGAAACAAGCAGGTTGCAACACTAGGGTTGGAAACAGTAAATGTATAAAAGGCATTCAGCATGAAGTTATAAATAAAGACAATAGAAGAGGTCAGCAAACAAAGGGGGACAGCAGAGGGCAGCAAGGGACTAGCTCCCTTAAGGTTTACTATACTAATAGCAGGAGTGTTAGAAATAAGATAGATGAGCTAAGATTAATTGCAAGTGCAGGAAACATAGATATTATTGCTATAACAGAGACCTGGCTCAATCTGAAAGATAGAGAGATGCCCTCTGAATGTCACATACAAGGCTATAAATTATTCCACACTGACAGGGTCAACAGGAAAGGTGGTGGAGTAGCGATGTATGTCAGAGACAACTTAAATTGTTGTGTTAGACAAGATATTAAATTAGAAGCGTCAGCCACTGAATCTGTTTGGTTACAGCTTCTCGAGGGCCGAGAAAAACTAATTTTGGGTGTGATTTACAGGGCCCCAAATCTTGATAGGGAGTGCAGTAAACTTCTATGGGACGAAATTCGTAAGGCATCTACATACGAAAATGTTGTGCTAATGGGAGATTTCAACTATAGACAGATTGACTGGAGCAATTTGACAGGAAATTTAGAGTCGGGTGACTTTCTTGACACGATGCAGGATTGTTTTTTAAAACAGTTTGTGACAGAGCCAACTAGGGGAAATAACCTCCTTGACTTGGTTCTTGCCAGTAGGGAAACACTAATTAATAATCTTGAGGTTAATGATGAGCTTGGGGAGAGTGATCACAAATCACTCAGTTTTAATATATCATGGAATTCCCCTAATAATGGCAATCAAGTCTCCGTCCCTGACTTTCGCTTGGCTGATTTCATAGGACTGAAAAATTACTTAGGTGGGCTGAAGTGGAATGACCTGACTAAGGGTCAGGTAGGTGGTGATGGTTGCCGATATGATGCTTTCCAGGGCATAGTTCTAGCTGCTCAGTCAAATTATGTTCCAAATAGGGAAATCAGATCAAACAAAAATGATCCTAAATGGATGAACAATAGATTAAAATATCTGATTGGTCAAAAGAGAGGCATATATAGGCAAATCAAAAGAGGAGAGGGGCAATTAAGAAATCGATATATTCAGTTAAAGAGAGAAATAAAAAAGGGAATTAGAAAAGCAAAAAGAGATTATGAGGTTAAAGTTGCAAAAGAATCGAAGACTAACCCAAAAGGATTCTTTCAGGTATACAGAAGTAAGATCAGGGACAAGATAGGCCCACTCAAAAGTTCCTCCGGTCAGCTCACTGACAGTGATAAGGAAATGTGTAGAATTTTTAACACATACTTCCTCTCAGTTTTTACACAGGAGGATACCAGCGATATTCCAGTAATGATAAATTATGTAGAACAGGACGATAATAAACTGTGCACTATTAGGGTCACAAGTGACATGGTCCTTAGGCAAATAGATAAATTAAAACCTAACAAATCCCCAGGCCCTGATGAACTGTATGCAAGGGTTCTAAAGGAATGTAAAGAGGAGCTTAGCACACCTTTGGCTAATCTTTTCAACATATCACTACAAACTGGCATGGTGCCAGATAAGTGGAAAATGGCAAATGTGATACCTATTTTCAAAACAGGTGACAGGTCCT
This sequence comes from Cherax quadricarinatus, assembly GCF_038502225.1. Classification (NCBI taxonomy): domain Eukaryota; kingdom Metazoa; phylum Arthropoda; class Malacostraca; order Decapoda; family Parastacidae; genus Cherax; species Cherax quadricarinatus. The sequence continues at coordinate 39,477,187 of NC_091314.1, read as the reverse complement.
TAGCTTCGAACTATAGACCAATAAGCCTAACCTCCATAGTGGGAAAATTTATGGAATCAATAATTGCCGAGGCAGTTCGTAGCCATCTTGAAAAGCATAAATTAATCAACGAATCTCAGCATGGTTTTACAAAGGGGCGTTCCTGCCTTACGAATTTATTAACTTTTTTCACTAAGGTATTTGAGGAGGTAGATCATGGTAATGAATATGATATTGTGTATATGGACTTCAGTAAGGCTTTTGACAGGGTCCCACATCAGAGACTATTGAGGAAAATTAAAGCACATGGAATAGGAGGAGAAATTTTTTCCTGGATAGAGGCATGGTTGACAAATAGGCAGCAGAGAGTTTGCATAAATGGGGAGAAATCAGAGTGGGGAAGCGTCACGAGCGGTGTTCCACAGGGGTCAGTGTTGGGCCCCCTGCTGTTCACAATCTACATAAACGACATAGATGAGGGCATAAAGAGCGACATCGGCAAGTTTGCCGATGACACCAAAATAGGCCGTCGAATTCATTCTGACGAGGACATTCGAGCACTCCAGGAAGATTTGAATAGACTGATGCAGTGGTCGGAGAAGTGGCAGATGCAGTTTAATATAGACAAATGCAAAGTTCTAAATGTTGGACAGGACAATAACCATGCCACATATAAACTAAATAATGTAGATCTTAATATTATGGATTGCGAAAAAGATTTAGGAGTTCTGGTTAGCAGTAATCTGAAACCAAGACAACAGTGCATAAGTGTTCGCAATAAAGCTAATAGAATCCTTGGCTTCATATCAAGAAGCATAAATAATAGGAGTCCTCAGGTTGTTCTTCAACTCTATACATCCTTGGTTAGGCCTCATTTAGATTATGCTGCACAGTTTTGGTCACCGTATTACAGAATGGATATAAATTCTCTGGAAAATGTACAAAGGAGGATGACAAAGATGATCCCATGTATCAGAAACCTTCCCTATGAGGATAGACTAAGGGCCCTGAAACTGCACTCTCTAGAAAGACGTAGAATTAGGGGGGATATGATTGAGGTGTATAAATGGAAGACAGGAATAAATAAAGGGGATGTAAATAGTGTGTTGAAAATATCTAGCCTAGACAGGACTCGCAGCAATGGTTTTAAGTTGGAAAAATTCAGATTCAGGAAGGATATAGGAAAGTACTGGTTTGGTAATAGAGTTGTGGATGAGTGGAACAAACTCCCAAGTACCGTTATAGAGGCCAGAACGTTGTGTAGCTTTAAAAATAGGTTGGATAAATACATGAGTAGATGTGGGTGGGTGTGAGTTAGACCTGATAGCTTGTGCTAACAGGTCGGTTGCCGTGTTCCTCCCTTAAGTCAATGTGACCTGACCTGACTAGGTTGGGTGCATTGGCTTAAGCCGGTAGGAGACTTGGACCTGCCTCGCATGGGCCAGTAGGCCTTCTGCAGTGTTCCTTCGTTCTTATGTTCTTATGTTCTTATTAATCAGAATATTAAATAACATGGGACTAAGAACTCCTCCTTGCGGTGTACCTAAAGACATTTCTTTAGAATCACTTCTGAAGCCTTGGTAAAGGACAGAGGATACTCTATTTGACAGGTATCCTATTATCCAGCAGAGTAAGCTACCACCAATATTCATTTTGGCTAGTTCATGTAGTATAACGGTTCTGTTCGCAATATCAAATGCAGATTTTAGATCAAGAAAAGTGGTAAAACTAGTAGAGGTGTGTGCAGTGAGAAAGGTGGAAATACAGTTCTGCACACTTTTACCTTTCATGAACCCATAGAGGTAGGGGGAAAGTTGATCTCTGATTCTGTAGTACAGTCTGTTAAGCATCATTCTTTCAAAAGTTTTACAAAGACAACTAGTTAAGGAGATCGGCCTAAATGTATCAGGCTGTTGGGGCTTAGGGATAGGCACAATGAGACTATTGGTCCAGGAAGTAGGAAGAACGCCCTCAATGTAACTGAGATTATACAGTGCCAACAAAGGGTTATCAGGCACGTGCCTTAGAGTTCTGAGAATATCATAGGTTATACCATCCTCTCCAGGAGCAGTTGATCGACCTTTGGTTAATGCATTATCTAATTCATACTCGGTAAAGAGGCAATCACTCTCATCAATATTTTGGCTCATAAAATTAATCAGTTTCAACATTTCTTCAGAAGTACTCTCTAAATTTTTTCTAATATGAGATGGAAGGCTTTCATGCCTGGATGTTTTGGACCAGTCATTTATGAGGTCATTTGCTTTTTCAAGAGGAAAGGGATGAGCAACATTGCCAGTCTTTTTCCTGGTTATTTTATTTATACCTTTCCAAGCCAAACTCAAAGGGGTGGACCTATTTAATCCACTAACAAACTGTTCCCATTCCTGTTGCCTAAGTTCTTCCTTTCTATTCCTTGCATTTGTTAGTGCAGCTTGGAACGTTCTGAGCAGGTCTGGGGTTCTACATTCACGGTATGCTTTACCAATCCTCCTAGCTGCACGTGTTAGATTGCGCAGCTGTGGATCATTATAGTATTTACATTGGTTTTTATTGTTATTTATAGTGGAGGGTTTTTGTTTCCTATTCCTGCCCACTTGATCTGTGGGAACACTCTCGATAGTGGTAATTAAATCATCATTAAATTTTTGTGTGCCAATGGGCTCGTAATTCTTATACCATTGATCCAAGTGGTTAATAAAGTTGTCTCTGTGTTCTGGTTTGAGAATAAGTTTCCTCCTTCTGTATTTAGCTCCTTGATTGCTGGAGATGTGATCAAGATTGACAGTTGTTAGTCTTGGGAAGTGATCAGATAGAAGATCATCAACTATGACAGAGTCATGCATCGTATATGATGTATTAAATCCAAGACACAGATCTAGTATGCCACCATATATGTGAGTAGGCTCAGTAGTGCCCACAATTCGAACATTATCATGCTCATTTAGCAATCTCACTAGTTTAGTTCCATTGGTGTTTGTTATAGACCCACCAATATTCTTATGTCTGGCATTAAAATCTCCAAGAATGATGGTAGGTTCACTGTTGATGCGATCTGGTAAAGCATCAGGTCGAAGCTGGTTCGCTGGGGCATAGAGATTAAAAATGTTTATGGAAAAATCACCTGCATATACTTTGACACCATGATACTGCATGTTAACTCGACTCTGCAAGGAAAGGAGTGAATGTGGCAAGCTCTTTCTGACATACATCACACAACAGTTGGTTGACCTTAGGTTATAAGCTGCATATCCAGGCAAGTTTGGTGGAGGTGCTCCATCTTTCAATCTACATTCCTGCAAACAGATGACATCAATATTCTTGGTTGCACTAATATGATGTAAGTCAGGCAACCGCTTCCTGATGGAAGCAATGTTCCATGAAAAGATTTGTAATGTATCCATTGTAGTGAGTTATTACAATCTCTTGCTCATAAGATGGTAAAACTATTATGCTTTGACTACAGTGTGCAGATACTTAAGAGCAAATAGCATAGTTTGTACGTCTTTATCTTCAGGACCTTTATTTTTAAGCATTTTTCGGCATTTTGGCAGCCAGTGATAAGGCAAGTCTTGAAGGCAAGAGTTATGGGCTTCTTTCTCACAAATTGCTGGAAGCTGAACGGAGATTGCTGCACTTTTGACATCATCACCATGCTCAAGAGCATCATCCTGATTACATATATTTATTAAACTTGTCAGGATCTGTTCAAGATGCTCAATTTTTTTCTGGAAAGTTGTTATAATATGAGGAAGGTCTAACGAATCCAATGCCTCTCCGGAGGATGGCACTTCTGGGTTAGTGCTTTCTTTAACACCTATCACCTTAACAGGTATCATGGTTACATTAGTGTTCTCTGTTTCATCATTCATTGCAGGTAGGTCCTGTGCATCTGACTCATCTCTAATTTCCAGGGAGGTTACCTGTGTGGTGTCCGTCTGACTGTTGTAGTTGTGTGTATTGGGAGAAATGACAAACTCATCCCCATATTCAGGTGTAGCCATAGGTATCTGTAGTGGCAGACCAGTATTTCCATATGTGCTAGCAGGGATGGCTAGCTCCTTCACAGCTGGTGTGTGTGATGGCATTCTGGTATCACCAGAATCCTTTGCAGTGAGGTGGGGTTCTTGCACACTTTGCAGAGGTTCAGTCTCAGATCTGGCTGTGGTAGACTGGTTGGCCCCATCCTCAGTTACCATTAAAGGACTGTTATCAGGTTTACATCGAAGGTTGTTTGGGTTCTGACTGCAGTCCTTGTGGGAGACTGTAACCCCAACTTCTTTACAGTTAATACACTTAAATTTTCGGCTGTCAGGGCCTACTGTGCATTCTCTAGTGGAATGTTTCCCAGCACACTTACCACACCAAGAATGTAGTATTCCACAGTCTACTGCAACATGGCTATAGTGCTGGCATTTGTAACACCTACGTTTAGGGGGTAGGTACACTTCGATGTTTAGGAAACGTAAACCATGCACCCAGATATTCCGGGGGAGGGGCACAGGACCTACCCAACTGGCAATAATTTGGGATTTTCCTTTAAGTCTTTTAGGCTTGATGATATGCTCACTTAGAGTCAGATGGGATGGGTCCATGCAGAGAGGGTATCCAAAGATTATGATACTGACCCATTTTTTAAAGTGGTGAGTGTCTGATTGAGGTCGGAGCAGCTTAATATCCCCATAAGGTGTACTAAGTAGATCATTAATCAGCTCTTTATTCTGTTCCACAAACACAAAGTTGTGTGTGTTTTTCCTAAATTGGATCCTTGAGTTAGGATGCTTGTTTACAGCTTCCATTAGCCATGCACACTTAGCAGGCAGCGGGGTGTTGTCAGGGAAGTTCAGCTTAACACATTCTTCCTTTGAAGAAAGACTTCTTGCAGCCTCTGTGCACCAAGGACGTTTAGTATCACATTGTGTACGAGTCAAGTGAGTCTGACTACGTCGACGCTCTAGCCCTTTCTCACTTTTTCTCTTTTGTTTACTTTTAAAGGTCTGGAAGCTATCTTCATTTCCATCACCTGCAGAAATAGGTTCCTCTATGACAGTTGCCATGTTTGCCAGTGATGATATCTGGTGTAAGACTCACAACACAAGAATTCCTCGCTTATCTTTCCCTCATAGCTTATGCAAGAACAAATATTCACTACAAAGTCAGAAGTCCAAAATAGATCACAAGACACAAGTGCTCAAGTTCAATGAACACCTCCAACCATACTCAACCCAGACCACCACCACTCAATACGACACACACCCCACCAAAAACACACTCAGAGACCTCTTGTATGTGTGGTAATAATATGGTACATATAATGATATAATGGATGGTACAGGAGGCCTGGTCACAGACCGGGCCGCGGGGGCGCCGACCCCCGGAACTCTCTCCAGGTAAACTCCAGGTAAACAGGCGAGGTCTTACACCTTATCACAAATTACAAAGATGAAAAGAGAGAGAGAGAGAGAGAGAGAGAGAGAGAGACAGAGTAGGTAATATTGAGCATAAAATTAGAATTCTGACATACATCACATTAAACATGAGGTTCAAATTCAATGATAACTTCCACTTGAGTTAGTTCAGGCTACTGCCACCTAATGTACCTCACTGAAATAATAATATAGCAGACATCACAATGAATGCTGAAGACAACCTCTTACCCCAACCATAGATTGTAAACAGTATTACTTAAAAAAAAAAAAACAAAAAAAAAAACTAGGTAATGTTACAATGACAATGAGATAAATCACTCTGGTTGACTTCCTTGATCCATCCTGGGTAACTCACACGTTACTATGTTATACATGTATGCAAGCATAAGTGTGCAGCTGTAGATAGATGAACCAGTACCTAAACAATCTCACTTACACACGCGTTACTATGTATGACAAGTGTTACCAAGTACACCAAGTGTACACTTTATCACTTAGAATACACTTGTGTTGATGTAAATATAGGTGAGAGTGGTACACCGCTGGTCGTAATAAATACTCTCAACTTCTCAAGGTCACACACTAGGCCCAGCTTCTGGAGTTACCAGCGTTTTAATGTGTTTATTATGTGTCAGTGCGTGTCTGCAGTCATTAAATTGGTGTATCAGAAGTTAAACACTACAATCCAGTTGATCATATAGTCTAAAACAATTTACACAATGTATAACTAGAAGTATAATGATTGCAAATTGTTACTATTACAATTTCAACTAGGCGCCAGACCCACTAGATGAGATGGCAAGAAACATAGATGTTAACAGGCTGACTCTTGCTTAACACAGTTGAAAGGTAACCGAATTACTCAAGTAAGAAAGTATTCATGAAACTGAACATTATGCAGGAGTAAGCTTGTTCACAGCAAAAATACAAAGCATAAGTTACACACTCACACCACAGATGAACACTGCAATTTGAAATATTACTGGGAACCTAGCAGTAAAGTTTCAGTCTGAACGAGAAAATGTATTAGAAAACAACAATGACACTAGGACAAGCAACTTAATTATGTAAACGTATTTAATAGTTCAGTTACACTGAGCAAAACATGTATTACACTGATTTATCAAATGCAAGGAGTCACTACACTGAAGTACACTCTGAGCCTTTTAAAGTCTTAATACAGGCTCACAAATGACAATTAACTGTTGGGGAAAGCAGCACTTAACACTTCTAGCACACGTATGACAGATGAATGTTCACTGTGTACAAGCCAATCACCACAAGCTTACTATGTTTATAAGTGAACCTCTGGCATGTCCCACTCAAAATGTCAGCACTGCAATGCTCGTCAAATTGTTCTCAAGCCACTACAGGAAACACTGGTATGCAAGCAGCACTGCAGAACGTATACAGACATGCTGGGCCCTAGGACAGCTATAACTGCAGGCTGCCTTAGTCCATTCTGGCTAGCTTCTAGTGCCACCCTCAAGCTTGCTTGACTGTGCTCGCCAAGCCCGCGCCAACCACCCGGACACCTGCTTGCAGCAGGCAGGCAGGCACACAGGAGACACTCGCAAGATGAGCGGAGTGCGGCACAGAGGACACGGGCACTCAAGCACCCATGTGGTCTGGCTAAAACCGCCTCTAGACCACAAGCAAATAGAGGCGAACGGCTGAGTTCCAAATCGAGGAAGGAGAAGGGACAAGGAAAGGATATTCACCTCGCTAGACACAGGCAATATGGGTGTAGTGGCCTGCAGGTCGCAGTGCAATTTTCAAGGTCATTCACTGGGCCCACAGTCGTCTCGAGAGTTACCAACCCTGTACTACTTGTTAATTACTCCAAACCCGCAGCACTTAACACATCTGGCACACGTGTCTTGGAATGACAGACAAATTTTCGCTACATAAGAACTAGTTCTCACAACACCGAAGGTACGGCCGGAACACTGTAGAACGTTCACAAAGGCATTCTGGGATTCAGAACAGATGTAGTCTTGGCCTTCACTGGCTGGCTTGGAGCGCTGTTTGTCCTGGATCAGCTAAACTCCCCTTATCCCATATGTAGATAATGGCGACGAGTTAAGGGATACCGGTGAATAGGAAAGTCGAGGAAGGGACATTCACCTCACTAGACACACGCAGTATGGGTGTAAGTGGCATGCGGGTCTTATAGTGCCATTTTCAAGGTCACCCAGCAGGCCAGACATTCCTCACTCATTTTAAGCCTACGTAGGTACTGATGGTAGCACAATGTCCTAAGTCAGCGTAATTCACTCATGCAAATAGTTACAACAAATCTGCAGCACTTGCGGAACTCACATATTCGAGTACCAGCGGGGCAGCAAAATACACCTCTACACTGCACATCGTTGATAGAGGCGAACGGCTGAGCTTAAAGGAGGAGATCTGGGGACACAGGAAAACAGCAGGGGCAACTGAGCACGCACATTCGCCTCTCTTCACATAGTCAATATGGGCGAAAGTCTCAGGAAGGTGATGCAGTGCCTCGCTCAAGGTCACAGGCTGAGGCAGACTTCTCAAGAGTTACCACACACTGCAATACTCGTAGAGATTGTTACTCACTCCAAACTTGCAGAACTTCTAGCACACGTGTCTTGGAGTGAAAGACGAATTTTCAGTGTGTGGACACCTGGGTTACCAACTCACGTAGGACTGCTGAGAGGCACGAGTAGCAGTGGACTAGCAAAATTCGCCTCTACACTCCATGTTGATAGAGGCGAAAGGCTGAGGTCAAATGAAAGGCAGAGGGGAAGCAGAGGCCTGTGAGGGCCTTTGCAAAAAGGAAAACTATTTCCAGTGTTTGACCAGGTATATCCTTAGTCACAGCTCGCACATAAGAGTTCTCACAACACTGAAGCTGTCTTCCAACAGTAGGAGTTTTAATGATGACTTATCAGTCGGGGGAAATGGGTAGGCCTGTGAATTAGTAGGTCCAGATCCCCAGCACACGTCTACTCCCCTCAACCACTCAGCCGAGACTGGTGTTACCGAAAGTCCTCGTTACCCACGAGGTCTATTGGTACACCCAACAACAGTGAGTAACATATCACATTTCTAGGCAGATGTCAAATACTTGACATATACGCTCCTTTGGGGTAAATTTGAACTAGTTACTCCTCATTCTAGAGCTCCAGTGTGCATCTTAGCTCATTCGAAGGAGACTTCTTGAACCATGACTGCAAGAAGTCTGAACTGTCAACAAAAGCTAAGTAAACCCAGTCTGAACTGTCAACAAAAGCTAAGTAAACCCAGTCTGAACTGTCAACAAAAGCTAAGTAAACCCAGTCTGAACTGTCAACAAAAGCTAAGTAAACCCAGTCTGAACTGTCAACAAAAGCTAAGTAAACCCAGTCTGAACTGTCAACAAAAGCTAAGTAAACCCAGTCTGAACTGTCAACAAAAGCTAAGTAAACCCAGTCTAAACTGTTTTTCATATTGATGTTTTTTTTTATTAATGGATTTGAGACCACGAAGCCTTTGCTGTGGTCTGCTTAGTTTTAATTGGACAATGTATGTTATAGAGGTTTTGGGGGGTTTTTGAAGAAAATTTTGACACATTTATTAATATGGTGGCATGTAACATGTAACACCAACACTAAGAACATGTAACACAACACTAAGAACATGTAACACAACACTAAGAACATGTAACACCAACACTAAGAACGTGTAACACCAACACTAAGAACATGTAACACAACACTAAGAACATGTAACACCAACACTAAGAACATGTAACACAACACTAAGAACATGTAACACCAACACTAAGAATATATAATACCAACACTAAGAACATGTAACACAACACTAAGAACATGTAACACCAACACTAAGAACATGTAACACAACACTATGAATATGTAACACAACACTAAGAACATTTAACACAACACTAAGAACATGTAACACAAACACTAAGAACATGTAACACAACACTAAGAACATGTAACACCAACACTAAGAACATGTAATGCCAACACTAAGAACATGTAACACCAACACTAAGAACATGTAACACCAACACTAAGAACATGTAACACAACACTAAGAACATGTAACACCAACACTAAGAACATGTAATGCCAACACTAAGAACATGTAACACCAACACTAAGAACATGTAACACCAACACTAAGAACGTGTAACACCAACACTAAGAACATGTAACACAACACTAAGAACATGTAACACCAACACTAAGAACATGTAACACAACACTAAGAACATGTAACACCAACACTAAGAACATGTAACACAACACTAAGAACATGTAACACCAACACTAAGAACGTGTAACACCAACACTAAGAACATGTAACACAACACTAAGAACATGTAACACCAACACTAAGAACATGTAACACAACACTAAGAACATGTAACACCAACACTAAGAACATGTAACACAGCACTAAGAACATGTAACACAACACTAAAAACATGTAACACCAACACTAAGAACATGTAACACAACACTAAGAACATGTAACACAACACTAAGAACATGTAACACCAACACTAAGAACATGTAACACCAACACATGTAACGCAACACTAAGAACATGTAACACCAACACTAAGAACATGTAACACAACACTAAGAACATGTAACACCAACACTAAGAATATATAATACCAACACTAAGAACATGTAACACAACACTAAGAACATGTAACACCAACACTAAGAACATGTAACACAACACTATGAATATGTAACACAACACTAAGAACATTTAACACAACACTAAGAACATGTAACACAAACACTAAGAACATGTAACACAACACTAAGAACATGTAACACCAACACTAAGAACATGTAATGCCAACACTAAGAACATGTAACACCAACACTAAGAACATGTAACACCAACACTAAGAACATGTAACACAACACTAAGAACATGTAACACCAACACTAAGAACATGTAATGCCAACACTAAGAACATGTAACACCAACACTAAGAACATGTAACACCAACACTAAGAACGTGTAACACCAACACTAAGAACATGTAACACAACACTAAGAACATGTAACACCAACACTAAGAACAATGTAACACAACACTAAGAACATGTAACACCAACACTAAGAACAATGTAACACAACACTAAGAACATGTAACACCAACACTAAGAATATATAATACCAACACTAAGAACATGTAACACAACACTAAGAACATGTAACACCAACACTAAGAACATGTAACACAACACTATGAATATGTAACACAACACTAAGAACATTTAACACAACACTAAGAACATGTAACACAAACACTAAGAACATGTAACACAACACTAAGAACATGTAACACCAACACTAAGAACATGTAATGCCAACACTAAGAACATGTAACACCAACACTAAGAACATGTAACACCAACACTAAGAACATGTAACACAACACTAAGAACATGTAACACCAACACTAAGAACATGTAATGCCAACACTAAGAACATGTAACACCAACACTAAGAACATGTAACACCAACACTAAGAACGTGTAACACCAACACTAAGAACATGTAACACAACACTAAGAACATGTAACACCAACACTAAGAACATGTAACACAACACTAAGAACATGTAACACCAACACTAAGAACATGTAACACAACACTAAGAACATGTAACACCAACACTAAGAACATGTAACACCAACACTAAGAACATGTAACACAACACTAAGAACATGTAACACCAACACTAAGAACATGTAACACAACACTAAGAACATGTAACACCAACACTAAGAACATGTAACACAGCACTAAGAACATGTAACACAACACTAAAAACATGTAACACCAACACTAAGAACATGTAACACAACACTAAGAACATGTAACACAACACTAAGAACATGTAACACCAACACTAAGAACATGTAACACCAACACTAAGAACATGTAACACAACACTAAGAACATGTAACACCAACACTAAGAATATATAATACCAACACTAAGAACATGTAACACAACACTAAGAACATGTAACACCAACACTAAGAACATGTAACACAACACTATGAATATGTAACACAACACTAAGAACATTTAACACAACACTAAGAACATGTAACACAAACACTAAGAACATGTAACACAACACTAAGAACATGTAACACCAACACTAAGAACATGTAATGCCAACACTAAGAACATGTAACACCAACACTAAGAACATGTAACACCAACACTAAGAACATGTAACACAACACTAAGAACATGTAACACCAACACTAAGAACATGTAATGCCAACACTAAGAACATGTAACACCAACACTAAGAACATGTAACACCAACACTAAGAACGTGTAACACCAACACTAAGAACATGTAACACAACACTAAGAACATGTAACACCAACACTAAGAACAATGTAACACAACACTAAGAACATGTAACACCAACACTAAGAACAATGTAACACAACACTAAGAACATGTAACACCAACACTAAGAACATGTAACACCAACACTAAGAACATGTAACACAACACTAAGAACATGTAACACCAACACTAAGAACATGTAACACAACACTAAGAACATGTAACACAACACTAAGAACATGTAACACCAACACTAAGAACATGTAACACAACACTAAGAACATGTAACACAACACTAAGAACATGTAACACCAACACTAAGAACATGTAACACCAACACTAAGAACGTGTAACACCAACACTAAGAACATGTAACACCAACACTAAGAACATGTAACACCAACACTAAGAACATGTAACACAACACTAAGAACATGTAACACAACACTATGAATATGTAACACAACACTAAGAACATGTAACACCAACACTAAGAACATGTAACACCAATACTAAGAACATGTAATGCCAACACTAAGAACATGTAACACCAACACTAAGAACATGTAACACCAACACTAAGAACATGTAACACAACACTAAGAACATGTAACACCAACACTAAGAACATGTAATGCCAACACTAAGAACATGTAACACCAACACTAAGAACATGTAACACCAACACTAAGAACATGTAGCACCAACATTAAGAACATGTGACACAACACTAAGAACATGTAACACAACCCTAAGAACATGCAACACAACCCTAAGAACGCCTAACACCAACACTAAGAACATGTAACACAACACTAAGAACACCTAACACCAACATTAAGAACATGTAACACCAACACTAAGAACATGTAACACCAACACTAAGAACATGTAACACAACACTAATGTTATTACTGTTCTTTTTGTTGAACAGCGGTTTAGTGCCGATGAAGGTAGCATAGGTAGCAATGATACGGCCGTTGACTAGTTTGGCTTTAATTGGATAGGAGTGAGTACACAACGGGCAGCGTGAGGGAGTGACCGCAAGCCAGTCCGTGGAGGGGGAGCACTTGTGCCTATCAGGTCGGTCGGCCTAGGAGTGAGACCAAATGGGCTCAGCCTCCCACTGACCTGGGTGACCCTACAGAGGGCAGCACTTAAATGCCGCGAAATATGAACTAGTCAGAACAGACGGCTAGGCTGTGTGTTCTGACAGTACAGGCTGTCTACATTTGCTCGGCCACGCACCTCGCATCGTCCTGACACGACAATACTGGTGGGCCCGTAGGTATAAAGGAATTACTTACACCGGCTACCCCAGAGTGGGACTGGCTTTCGCTCACTTGTAAATCAAAAATGGACATAAAAATGCAACAGGCAAAAAAGAAACTCTCCCATCCAGGGGAAGAGAAAACTTATTTGCCCGTGCTGTTTCATTGAGGAGAGAGTCCGGAGACATCAGCACTGGAACTAAAATCTTCTATATACAGGTTGTCCGCAGGGCTGAACATCAGTTGACCACTCGTCTACGAACGTTGTTGCACCCTCACATCTGCAAACAATGACTGACAGTAGCATTTCCTAAGGTGTGACATGTGACTCAGAGGGCAGCACTGCCCTGACCGTAATACAGGCTTTTTTTTTTTTATAAAAACACTGGGTGCACATACCTACAATAATACTATATCCATGAAATTCATTACACTCTGGGTACCCTTCTAAAAGTATTTACATAATTACATGATGTTGTCCACCCTGACTCCATTATCAACTAGCTATACAATGTGTGTGCATTTATACCCATTTCTGCAAGCAAACAATTAGCATAACTAGTGTAGGAGTCAGACAAGTCAGTAGGTATGTCAATGTCACAGAAATGTACTGTTGTCCTGGGTCGCAGGCCATAAGTATGGAGCCTTACTGGGCCATTTTCAATAACAGTAGTAGTGGGAGAAGGGTTAGACAGGTTGTCCCTAGCATTGGTCTGATTGTGGCGTTGCAACGCACACGACTCCAGCTCTGCTTCGGCCTGCACATGATCCACATACTTCATGTGATCAAGGTGGGCTTCCTTGATAGTTCCCGTAGCAATCTCCCTCACCTCGAACTTATTGCCACGGAGCTGTCGGAGGACACGGTAAGGACCCACATGGTTAAGCCAGGTAGAACTTCTTGGAGGAAACTGGGAGGAACACAACACACATTGAAGGCGAGATGGACGTACTTGCGTAGCAGAGAAGGCTGTTGAGGAGGCTGGTGTGTTTACATGCTGACTAGGGTATCAACCAACCCCAGAGCTGCCTCGTGGTCACGCGTGGAGCCACGTGAAGCCAACACACTAAAAGACCTCACCTCTACTTCTTGTAGCTGAGAAGGGCGTAGGGACGCTGTAGGAGGCAGGAGAATGGTGCTGGAGAGTGTAGAAGGGCTGTAGAGAGGGTGATGAGGTGAACGCATGACTGCTAAGGCTGGAGATGATGTCGTGACGCCTATGTCCAGATTTTGTGGGAAAAATCTAGGACGAAGATCTATCTCAGACCCTGTCAAGATGCTGGGAGTAACAGATAACTCTTTAGGCCAGCAGGTGAGTTGGATGACGATGGATGATGTTGACTGGTGTCGACCGATGGTGTTGACGGGCGTCGGCCCCTCCACCCCGAGTAGGCTCACAATGCCGTTGACTCCGCTGTCACCACTGTTATTACTATTCTTGCTGCTGAACAGCGGTTTAGTGCCGATGAAGGTAGCGTAGGTAACAATGATACGGCCGTGGACTAGTTTGGCTTTAATTGGATAGGAGTGAGTACACAACGGGCAGCGTGAGGGAGTGACCGCAAGCCAGTCCGTGGAGGGGGAGCACTTGTGCCTATCAGGTCGGACGGCCTAGGAGTGAGACCGAATGGGCTCAGCCTCCCACTGACCTGGGTGACCCTACAGAGGGCAGCACTTAAATGCCGCAAAATATGAACTAGTCAGAACAGACGACTAGGCTGTGTGTTCTGACAGTACAGGCTGTCTACACTAAGAACATGTAACACTAACACTAAGAACATGTAACAGCAACACTAAGAACATGTAACACCAACACTAAGAACATGTAACACAACACTAAGAACATGTAACACCAACACTAAGAACATGTAACACAACACTAAGAACATGTAACACCAACACTAAGAACGTGTAACACAACACTAAGAACATGTAACACAACACTAAGAACATGTAAAACCATCACTAAGAGCATGTAACACCAACGCTAAGAACATGTAACACAACACTAAGAACATGTAACACCAACACTAAGAATATGTAACACAACACTAAGAACATGTAACACCAACACTAAGAATATGTAATACCAACACTAAGAACATGTAACACCAACACTAAGAACATGTAACACAACACTAAGAACATGTAACACCAACACTAAGAATATGTAACACAACACTAAGAACATGTAACACCAACACTAAGAATATGTAACACCAACACTAAGAACATGTAACACCAACACTAAGAACATGTAACACAACACTAAGAACATGTAACACCAACACTACGAATATGTAACACCAACACTTATAACATGTAACACAACATTAAGAACATGTAACACAACACTGAGAATATGTAATACCAACACTAAGAACATGTAACACCAACACTAAGAACATGTAACACAACACTAAGAACATGTAACACAACACTAAGAACATGTAACACAACACTAAGAACATGTAACACAACACTAAGAACATGTAACACAACACTAAGAACATGTAACACCAACACTAAGAACATGTAACACCAACACTAAGAACATGTAACACCAACACTAAGAACATGTAACACCAACACTAAGAACATGTAACACCAACACTAAGAACATGTAACACCAACACTAAGAACATGTAACACCAACACTAAGAACATGTAACACCAACACTAAGAACATGTAACACCAACACTAAGAACATGTAACACCAACACTAAGAACATGTAACACAACACTAAGAACATGTAACACCAACACTAAGAATATGTAATACCAACACTAAGAACATGTAACACCAACACTAAGAACATGTAACACAACACTAAGAACATGTAACACAACACTAAGAACATTTAACACAACACTAAGAACATGTAACATAACACTAAGAACATGTAACACCAACACTAAGAACATGTAACACCAACACTAAGAACATGTAACACCAACACTAAGAACATGTAACACCAACACTAAGAACATGTAACACAACACTAAGAACATGTAACACCAACACTAAGAACATGTAACACAACACTAAGAACATGTAACACAACACTAAGAACATGTAACACAACACTAAGAATATGTAACACAACACTTAGAACATGTAACACCAACACTAAGAACATGTAACACCAACACTAAGAACATGTAACACCAACACTAAGAACATGTAACACAACACTAAGAACATGTAACACAACACTAAGAACATGCAACACAACACTAAGAACATTTCACACAACACTAAGAACATGTAACATAACACTAAGAACATGTAACATAACACTAAGAACATGTAACACAACACTAAGAACATGTAACACAACACTAAGAACATGCAACACAACACTAAGAACATTTAACACAACACTAAGAACATGTAACATAACACTAAGAACATGTAACACCAACACTAAGAACATTTAACACATCATTAATAACACATAAGTAACACTAAACACTTACACTCAGTCTCGTAGCACTAATTCAATTTTTGACTTTTTTATTTACGGTAAACAAGTTTTATGGATCTTTCCTTAACAGTGAAAAACTAAGATTTAAAATTAATTCCATGACACAACCAGTTTTCCAACAATTATTTCAACAATTTTTTCAACAATTATTTATTTTCTTAAATAAGAAAAATATCGATAATACACGAATATATACATGGAGATGTGCATACCTTCCCGTGACTCACGAAATCGTAATAACATGATTGCAAACAAACCATGGTATGGGTGGGGATTTAACTCGCGGCAAGTGACACGTAAAACTCCTGGACAGCGCGTAAGCCACTGGGTCAGCTGGCTACAATAAGATTCGTCCAATTAAGTATATTTATACACAATAGAGAGGTGAACACGGGTCCCATTGTGACCACAAATGCAAGTTATTACAGATGAGTCTTCCGCCAGTTGGCGGGAGATTCATGTAAAAACGAGTTCAGTTCCCACCCTTACCGTGGTTTACTTCTCTGTGTATATGCATTAAGAGTTTAGTTTAGTCTCACATTAAAGAATTAAAGTGTTTATGACTACTGATGAAGAGTTTACTTGTAGCCTTAATGATCCACGTGAAGGGTTTAAACTACACTAGCCAACATTAAGCCGACCAAGTGAGTAAAAGTGAACCAATAGATTATATTTAGCCAACGCCCTAAACTTATCCGAAGATGTATAGCCAATAGATTAAGTTGAAGAATGTGAAGATAACGAAGATAACGGTGCGGCCGACAGTGATGAGGCGCTTTGTAGTGTTGTCCAGACTCTGTGAGCTCTGGAAGGCGCTGTTGGTCCTGTTAGTGAGGGTCTTGGGCGATGACACGCGGAAGTGAAGGAATGAGAACACACCGGTAAGTTCCCCAGTGAGGGAATAGTCAATAATGGTGTGGAAGATGATGATAATGAAGCTTATAACAATGCAGAAGAGAAGCCACACGTCCACCATCTTGAAGTACGACGTCTTGGGTAGTGATGTTGATACCTTAAGAATAAATAAATAATGATAAATTGGACACATGTGCAACTCTTGGGTATCTTTATTGAGGAAACGTTTCGCCACACAGTGGCTTCATCAGTCCATACAAAGGAGAATCTTGAAGAACAGGAGGAGAATGAGGTAATCAGTCCCTCAACCTTGAGTCGATGTGGTCAGTCCATCAATCTTGAATGGATGGACTGACCACATCGACTCAAGGTTGAGGGCTGATTACCTCATTCTCCTCCTGTTCTTCAAGATTCTCCTTTGTATGGACTGATGAAGCCACTGTGTGGCGAAACGTTTCCTCAATAAAGATACCCAAGAGTTGCACATGTGTCCAATTTATCAACATGTCGGTTCTCTGAACCATTCATCTATAAATAAATAATGTAAATGTTTGTCTGTGGGAAGTAAGCAGTATAAAACAGTCAGGGCAGTTTTGTACATGGTGACCTAACACTTGTGTACTGTCAGTAACTGGGAATACACTATTGAGAAATTTCTACTTTTAATTAAAGTTTATGTATAAGTTTATGTATGTATCCTAAGATTATTTATATCTTATAGAGCGAGCACGTACGGTATATCATGCATATAGCAGCAGCTTGTAGTTGCTAGCATGTACCTGTAGGACCTTGTAGGACTTACAGCTCACAACATCTTACATTAAAGATGGTTCATAGAGAGCTCACACCTTTTGGGATTTGTGGATTCTTTGTTCTAAGGGTCATGACGACTTACAGTCACCATTCTACAAGAATTCTCGTATTATCGTGCGGGAACCAATATCTCAATGTAATACTGTTTCCAACAGCAGTACAATCTTTCCACATGAAACTGATCAGAACAAACATTCTCAAGTTACTGCACAGAAATCAATACACCCCTTTTTAAGTATGTTATAAAATTAGCTAATTTGCCCCTACACAGCCCGAAACTAATGAGACCCTTCCTTTGTATTAAATGCACGGGCAATGTAATCTGAAGTCGTTCAGGATAAGGCACTCTGAAGATATTGCGTGGAGAATAAAACTTGTGAAATTTACTCGTATATCGACCGTAACAAAGCCAGTCTTCTTTCATACAGAATGCATCAGTGTTGAAACATAACAAAGCGATGAGAGGAGACATTATCAAGTTATCTCGCTGTGAAGGGTTACTCAGCCCTGTAACAACTTCAGACAGTATTACCAAGGCTGGCTCCTCCTCAGGAAAATTAGTGAATAGAAAAAGAAATAATAACAAACATAAACACTTTATTATATAGAAAATATAAAACACTTAAATATGAAATATTAATCCTACATTAAAGAAAATGAAAAATGAAAAATATAAATGATAACTGAATTCAACGCTAATATATATAGGGGTGTCTGGTGTTGGTGACACTGAGTGTTGTTGAAATCGTAGCAGTTGCTGATGATGGGGGGGGGGGTCTCAGGTGTTGGTTACAACCCACCGGTTCGTTCTTCACAGTATAGCCTTGAGTATTATATCCCGATGACAGGAAAGCAGGTACAATCTTGGCTTGTCAGGTAGTAGTTTGAGAACAATAATACGAAAAGAACTTCAGCTGAATTTTATGGACTTAAGGCTCAGGGAGATTGACACCAGTGAGTCCATCTATCATCATTCTATCATGCAGGAGGAGCCACATGTCTATGGTGCATCCAACAAAATAAGCAGACTCTTGGATGTCACTACTGCCCGCTCCGGCTGGGTTACAAGTATCTTTGGCAGGTTAAATCACCACCACCAGATGTAGACCAAACGAAATGTAAACTTTGCCAGATGGATTATTGTCACACCCTGCGTCATTATGTACTGGAGTGCGATAAAATTAATGAATTTAGAAACAACTCACTCAGAAGTGTTCAAGAAATGGCTAAGTATTTTATCCACAATGGTATATTACAGACCATTCTGGAGAAATACCCTGACTTTGCTAGCTGTAAATAAAGCATTACCACATATGTGCATGTGTGTGTGTGTGTGTGTGTGTGTGTGTGTGTGTGTGTGTGTGTGTGTGTGTTTGTGTGTATGTGTATGAGTGTGTGAGTGTGTGTGTGTGTGTGTGTGTGTGTGTGTGTGTGTGTGTGTGTGTGTGTGTGTGTGTGTGTGTGAGTATGAGTGTGTGTGTGTGTATGAGTGTGTGTGTGTGTATGAGTGTGTGTGCGTGTGTGTGTATGAGTTTGTGTGTGTGTGTGCGTGTGTGTGTATGAGTTTGTGTGTGTGTGTGTGTGTGTGTGTGTGTGTGTGTGTGTGTACTCACCTATTTGTACTCACCTATTTGTGGTTGCAGGGGTCGAGTCCTAGCTCCTGGCCCCGCCTCTTCACCGGTTGCTACTAGACCCTCTCTCTCCCCGCTCCATGAGCTTTATCAAACCTCGTCTTAAAACTGTGTATGGTTCCTGCCTCCACTACGTCATTTTCTAGGCTATTCCACTGCCTTACAACTCTATGACTGAAGAAATACTTCCTACTATCTCTCTGACTCATTTGTGTCTTCAACTTCCAATTGTGGCCTCTTGTTTCTGTGTCCCCTCCCTGGAACATCCTGTCCTTGTCCACCTTGTCTATTCCACGCAGTATTTTATATGTCGTTATCATGTCTCCCCTGACCCTCCTGTCCTCCAGTGTCGTCAGGCCGATTTCCCTTAATCTTTCTTCATAGGACATTCCCCTTAGCTCTGGAACTAACCTTGTTGCAAACCTTTGTACTTTCTCTAGTTTCTTGACGTGCTTTATCAAGTGCGGGTTCCAAACAGGTGCTGCATACTCCAGTATGGGCCTGACATACACGGTGTACAGTGTCTTGAATGATTCCTTACTAAGGTGTCGGAATGCTGTTCTCAGGTTTGCCAGGCGCCCATATGCTGCAGCAGTTATCTGATTGATGTGTGCTTCCGGAGACATGCTCGGTGTTATACTCACCCCAAGATCTTTCTCCTTGAGTGAGGTTTGCAGTCTTTGGCCACCTAGCCTATACTCTGTCTGTGGTCTTCTGTGCCCTTCCCCTATCTTCATGACTTTGCATTTGGCAGGATTAAATTCGAGAAGCCATTTGCTGGACCAGGTGTCCAGTCTGTCCAGGTCTCTTTGAAGTCCTGCCTGGTCCTCATCAGATTTAATTCTCCTCATTAACTTCACATCATCTGTGTGTGTCTGTGTCTGTGTGTGTGTGTGTGTGTTTATGTGTGTGTGTATGAATTTGTATGTGTGTGTGTGTGTGTGTGTGTGTGTGTGTGTGAGAGAGAGACTCAGCAATCAACATTTGCACCAATAACTCATTACAGTTGTGACCGGGTGTGGAAGTGTGAATTGCTCATTACTCTAAAATTTGTTCATGATTGCAGCCTTGTATAAACGTAAGTAACCATTCTTACAGTATTCATTACCTTTGTAACTTGTGAGTTCATTACCTTTGTAACTTGTGAGTTCATTACCTTTGTAACTTGTGAGTTCATTACCTTGTACCTAGTTCAGCCATCAAAACTTTGGAGCCCGGTCCCTGGACCCATTGTGTACCTCTGTAATCTGTAAATACCTTTGTAACTTGTCATGATTGTGACTAGACCTACCTGGAGTTCATTACCTTTGTAAATTGTGAGTTCATTACCTTTGTAAATTGTGAATTCATTACCTCTGTAACTTGCTCAGCTATCAAAACTTTGAGGCCCAGTCCCTGGACCCATTATGTACCTCTGTAATCTTTTGACTACCGCCCACAGGATGGGTATGGGGTGCATAATAAACATATTAAACTAACTAACTTTACCACTGCAATGATGAGGGGTTACGTCCTGCAATTTCATACAGGTGCACAGGTAATTAAATCCAAAAAGGGGAAGTCTCAGGACGTTAGTCCATCTCCATCAGTTCTGCTCGTTGATTGGCAGGTGACCCTCTCTGTCATCCAAGCTGGAAAGATAGACAGGTTACCCACTGCTTAAGAAATCACTCTCCATGATAAGTACAATACCTAAAAGATGTGGTGATTATTACAACAGTCAACCTAGAGCAAGACTGAAAGGACTGAGTTTATTATTGGTCAAAAGTGAAGCTTTCAACCAATAAATCCACTAGAATACAAGGCAGGCATGTACTTACAGTAGTGCTGGGAGCTGTGAGTCTAGTGATTACTGTTTGGACCGGAGCCCCACATGTCACCTTTCGAGGGGGGGGGGAAGAAGGAGGGGAAGGGATAGCGGGAGCTAGACTGACCCTACCTTAACAAGCAGCTGGCAGTCAAACTATAACTTTCGGGGTGGGGGAAAAAAGGCAGGAGCTTGACTTACCCTATCTTAACAAGTAGCCGGCAATGAAACTATCACTTTCGGGGAGGGGAAAAAAGGCGGGAATAGTGGGAGCTTGACTTACCCTACCTTAACAAGTAGCCGGCAATGAAACTATTGTTACTATATACTCCCTCTCTACTCCAATCTATTGAACTTTTCCCTCACACTCCCCCATACCAAGACTTATAGTCAAGGAGTATAAGAAGAATAGGCGAGGAAAAAGTTCTAACATGTGGAAGTCGCGTAAGGCAAGAAATCTTCTACTGACTGTCACGACTTAACCAGTCAGAGAAATAATTGAATGAACCATTGATATACACAATATGGAACTTAAAAGCCTGGAGTGCCAATGTCCACCTCAAGAGGCGACTGTTGGTTCCCTTAAAAGTTTCTAGGTATATCAAAGGTTTGTGGTCCATTTCTAAAATGAATTCTTTTCTCAGCAAATAAAATTTAAGTTCAGAGATACCCCACACAAGGGCCAAACATTCCTTTTCTATGGTGGAGTATCTTGTTTCTGCGGGAAGGAGTTTCCGGCTTAGGAAGCATACAGGGAAGGGAGTACTATCATGGTATTGTAGTAGCACCACACCTAAGCCAGTATTGGAGGCATCAGTTCTTAAACAAAATGTTTTATTAATATCTGGAATCTTAAGTATAGGGTCTTTCGAAAAAATACTTTTATTCTCATTAAACTTTTCCCGAGCTCCATCGGAAAGTTCAAGAGGTTCCTTCACAGACTTTTTAAGGAAGTTGGATAAGATGCCTGTAAGATCAGTAAGGTTCAGGATAAACCATGCATAAAAATTTACAGAACCAAGAAAGCTACACATGAGCTTCTTGGTTTTGGGGAATTTAAATTCTAATAAAGCTTTGATCTTACTGGGGAGAGGCTGCAGAGAGTTATTAGAAAGTATCAGTCCAAGATATCTAATCTTGTTATACCCAAGGAAGCATTTCTTCGGCTTGGCAGTGAGGCCATGTGAGCGTAACCTACGCAAAACTGATGTTAATGTTTGGATATGTTCGCCCCACGTGGATGTCATTACGCAAATGTTATCAAAATAAACTGAAACGTTTGGCATATTACCCAAGACCTTTCTCATCAGTCTCACGTAGGTAGCACAGGCAGTTACCAAACCGAAGGGCATAGTTCTATATTGCATCAGTCCTTGGTGTGTAGGAAAAGCGGTGTACTGCTTAGAAGAAGGATCTAACATTACTTGATGATATGCCTGCGCAATATCAATCTCTGAAAAGAAGGAAGCGTCATAAAATTTGTGTAGATTGCTATCTATTAAGGGCATAGGCTCAGCATCCCACCGAGTTATAGCATTAAGGCCTCTGAAGTCAATAGCAAGTCTATATGAATTATCCTCCTTCTTAACCATGACTACTGGTGAACAATATGAAGATACTGAAGGTTCAATGATCTTTAGTTTTAATAATTTGTCTACCTTTCGGTCAAATGCATCCCTAAGGTGAACTGGAACTGGGTATAATTTTCGTTTGATAGGATTGTCCGTCACTAAGTTAATCTTATGGACTACCGTGGAGGTAACACCTGGAATATCAGTAAAGACGTCTGAAAAGTTACTCACACATTGAAGTAGTTCATGTCTCTTATGGTCATCCAAAGATTCATTAATATTAATGTTGGTTGCACCCGAGTGGTCAAAAGTCACCATGTCATGTAGTTCTTCATCATAGTCTAAGTTAGAGGTGTCAATTACACACACCTTACATTCTTCAGTTGTCGTATCAAATTCGTGTGGAAAAACTAAGACAAAGTTATTAAGGCAGTTAACCGAATTTCTTCGGTAATATTTCTTAAGGATGATATGATGAAGTTTAGGTTTCCCCTTGACTTCTATGAGGTAGTCAACTTTCCCACAAATTTTTAATACTTTATATGGACCTTTCCATGCTACTAATAATTTATTTGACTTGATAGGCAAAAGTACAAGAACTTCATCTCCTACTTTAAAACTTCTCCTCTGACTTTTGGAATCAAAATAGGTTTTGTACTGGTCCATTGACAAGCTTAGGTTTTCCGAAACTATGTCAGAGGTCTCCTCAAGTTTGGATCTAAGGTCAAGGAGAAACTGGTAAGAAGACTGAACCTCAGCACTCATCTCCTCATTAGTCCATAAGTCATGAAGGATGGACAATGGGCCTCTGGCCTGTCTACCATAGAGAAATTCAAAAGGTGAAAACCCCAAAGAGTCACTGGGAACTTCCCTCATGGCAAACAAAGCACAGGGTAGGTAACGATGCCACTCCTTAGGTTTAAGGGAGCAAAGTTTCCTTAAAATGGACTTGAGAATCGAATGCTGGCACTCAATCCTCCCATTACAGCTGGGATGATAGGGTGTGGTGAAGAGAGGCTTCACTCCCAGAAGTTGGTATAGATGTTGCATTAAGTCAGATGTGAATTGTGTCCCACGGTCAGACAAAATTTCTCTAGGGATGCCCACTCTGGAGAAGATGGACAAAAAAACTTCAGCCACCTCTGTAGTAGTTATGGTCTTTAAGGGTATGGCTTCAGGGAAACTCGAAGCATAATCAACTAATGTTAATATATATCTATGTCCCCCAGATGACAGTGGAGATAAAGGACCAACGATGTCAATAGCTACTCTTTCAAAAGGTACCATAAATTATTTATTATTATAATCAAGGGGGAAGCGCTAAACCCGGAGGATTATACAGCGCCTGGGGGGGGGGATGTGGAAGGCATTCAGGCTTAATTCGGGGAACTGGAGCACAGATCCAATTCCCTAAATCAAGAGCCCCTCACCAACATCAAGGAACCTTCCTTGAGGGGGATAAAGGTACCGTAAAGACTGGCATTTTGACCATAGGTACTCGCCTGGTACCTCGGGAGGATGACAATTGGCAAACTTTACACGATCTACAATAGGTAGTGATATCTGAGGACATTTTTGGCCAAAAATAGGTTTCCCTAATTTTATTTAAGGTTTTACGATGCGAAAAATGTCCGGCCACTGGCAGGTCATGAGCCATTTTAAGAACAGTCTCTCTGCATTGACTTGGAACAACTAAGATGGAATAGTCTAACTCATGTGAATTTAATTTGAATACTGACTTGTACAAGATACCTTTTATATATTAAAATTTATATGAAAAGTGTTTCCTTTGGATAACTTGATTTTGTTTAGCGGCATTATGGCAATTCTGAAGAGAAGGGCAATTACGTTGTAAATTGACAAAGGAGTCCTTCGATATATCTAAAGGCTTAAAGTCAGGGAAAATCAAAGGATGGACAGTAGGAGAAACCTGGGCTTTGGTCTGAGCCCTAGTCAAGACATTTATGGTTTCGGAGGTGATATCTTCACTTTCATCTAACAAGTGAACCGGTGATCCTACTGCCTCGCTTTCGAGAGTAGCATCACTGGTTTTTAATCCCACATGAATCTCACGAGATATTGTCTCATCTGAACTTTCGAGGGGCTTCTCTGACTCTACAGGAAGAGGATCTGAAACACTTATGTCCACCTTTGGTGATGAAAGGTCAACCTCAGAAGGAAGAATGGCACCTTTTACATTACCTATTAGTACGGAGCAAGAAGTGATGGGAGCTAGTACGGCTTCAGACCAACCTGTGAACCATTTAGACCTAATGTAACAATGGATGGTAGGAAAAGTGTCTGTACGGCCCAAGTAGTCTGAAAGTATAGCAGAGGAATGAGTTTCTTTAAGATTAGGGAACAGCTTATCAGAAATTACTATACATGTGCATCCAGTGTCTCGTAAAATGGTAGATACATTAAGTCCATTAACTGTTCCTGAACAGAAGGGTGCTTGGTCATTACAGTCTTTAAAACATCTTCCAACTTTTTGGACCTTCTTAGAAGGACAATCTGGACGTTTATGTCTCTTAACACCACACAAATGACAAACAGGAATAAAAGAAGTCATTTTACTTTCCACTAGAGGCTTTGATTTCTTAAGGTCTGATGAACCCTTGCCCTTAGGGTTACATCCTTTTAGGTCTTTATAGGAATTGTGAGCCTCAACATACAGGTCAGCAGCCTCAGCAACTTCCTCAGCTTTAATCAGGTTACGTTCTCTAATGAATGTTCGTATCTGGTGAGGAAGAGCTGTCAGGAACTGGTCAGCAACCATGAAGTCTCTAAGAGATTCATAACTGTGATCAATTCCTGAACTCTCAATCCAAGAACTCTCAATGCAAGAATAACTTAAACTATCAGGGGAAATGAAACGGGTATTAAAGAAAATGGAGGGTTCAATTCCTGCTCCGCTCAAACTGTAAATAAACCAGAGGGCTCAATCCCTACTTCAATTAAATAATATATATTAATTAAAACGAAGGGTTCTATGCCGGCTCTGAGCAAACAGTAAGTAGAATGGGGTCACTTGACCATCCAATCTTCTCACCAACAAATCAAGAGTGTCCTATGACAGTTCCCTTGATATAATAAAGAGCTCAATGAAACAAATTGTCACTGGAAAATCTCGGGTCCCTAGAGTCTAATCCTCCAAAGTGTTTCAAGCTCACACAAAAATAGATGGCAGAATTAACTAGTATTCCTGCCTTGACTTGACTTACAATAAATTGAGACTAACAATCACCAAATCTTTTAAATACCTGTACTGTAGTCTTACCATAGAGAATGATTACTCATGGCTGGTGGTAACCGTCTGTGGTATGCGGCGTTGAAGTTCCAATGGTAGATTCGAGATGGAGTTGAATCTTGATTCAGTAGAGTTGATCCTGGCAAGGTCGCCACTTGTGAAGGGTTACTCAGCCCTGTAACAACTTCAGACAGTATTACCAAGGCTGGCTCCTCCTCAGGAAAATTAGTGAATAGAAAAAGAAATAATAACAAACATAAACACTTTATTATATAGAAAATATAAAAAACTTAAATATGAAATATTAATCCTACATTAAAGAAAATGAAAAATGAAAAATATAAATGATAACTGAATTCAACGCTAATATATATAGGGGTGTCTGGTGTTGGTGACACTGAGTGTTGTTGAAATCGTAGCAGTTGCTGATGATGGGGTGGGGGGTCTCAGGTGTTGGTTACAACCCACCGGTTCGTTCTTCACAGTATAGCCTTGAGTATTATATCCCGATGACAGGAAAGCAGGTTCTTTACCACTGCAATGATGAGGGGTTACGTCCTGCAATTTCATACAGGTGCACAGGTAATTAAATCCAAAAAGGGGAAGTCTCAGGACGTTAGTCCATCTCCATCAGTTCTGCTCGTTGATTGGCAGGTGACCCTCTCTGTCATCCAAGCTGGAAAGATAGACAGGTTACCCACTGCTTAAGAAATCACTCTCCATGATAAGTACAATACCTAAAAGATGTGGTGATTATTACAACAGTCAACCTAGAGCAAGACTGAAAGGACTAAGTTTATTATTGGTCAAAAGTGAAGCTTTCAACCAATAAATCCACTAGAATACAAGGCAGGCATGTACTTACAGTAGTGCTGGGAGCTGTGAGTCTTGTGATTACTATTTGGACCAGAGCCTTACATGTCACCTTTCGGGGGGGGGGGGAAGAAGGAGGGGAAGGGATAGCGGGAGCTAGACTGACCCTACCTTAACAAGCAGCCGGCAGTCAAACTATAACTTTCGGGGTGGGGGAAAAAAGGCAGGAGCTTGACTTACCCTATCTTAACAAGTAGCCAGCAATGAAACTATCACTTTCGGGGAGGGGAAAAAAGGCGAGAATAGCGGGAGCTAGACTTACCCTACCTTAACAAGTAGCCGGCAATGAAACTATTGTTACTATAAACTCCCTCTCTACTCCTATCTATTGAACTTTTCCCTCACACTCGCAGAAACCTTAAGAGGAAGAACAAAAACGATTTTTTTTACAAATATTTCATGTATCCCTTTTTAGGTTACATCTAAGAATAGTATTAATAAAATGATGGTTATAGGCTCTTACTCACCTGTGTAAAGAGTGTAGCCAAGACGAGCATTGATGTCAGTGTCGTCATAATTCTCAGATCAAGGAAGTGTGGCCGGAAGAAGAGGGAAACATAGCAGATCACCAGAAGGATGATAGACGGGATGTAGATGTTAAGGATGGCATAACCAGAGCGTCTTTGTAATGTGATCCGAACTTTCATTTCACTGAACTCCCTTGCGTTGTCGTAGAGGATCTCAGGCTGCTGCATCTGCGATAGGTATAGAATAAATTTAATAACCATTGAGAGACTAAGGGTCTTCTGTTTATATCACGAAGGAAACAAGCAAGACTCCACTCTGACAAACAGAAGTGTAGACGAGTGGAACAAACTCTCGGTAGCTTAATTAAGGGCAAGATCTTTGGGTAGATTTAAATATAAATTGAATGGGTATATGAATGGATGTAGATTGCAAGAACTACACCTTAGCATGGGTAAGTATCTCTACAGCACTGTTTCTTCATTCTTATATTCTTATGTAAGAGTTACCCTACACACAGAGTTCTTTAGCTAGCACAGGCTCAAGAGCACATATGCTGACACACACTGTTACTTGTGCATACGGGGAAAATTAGATGGGTTAGGTGAAGAGGTGCAGAGAAATTAGATTACTAAGTCAGGTGAAAAGAAGACAGGTCGAGATAAAAAATGAACACATAGTAAAGGTCAGGTCAAGACACGTGTGCTCCGAACATTAGAGCACCTTGATATACAATGAGCTGGTAAAGGCCATCTTCATTACCAAGTCTATGAGAGGTACTGTTAATAGGCACGTTACTGTAGTTGTCCTCAGTGTCTGGGTGGTAGTGTTAACATGCAGGTTACTGCAGTTGTCCTCAGTGTCTGGGTGGTAGTGTTAACATGCAGGTTACTGCAGTTGTCCTCAGTGTCAGGGTGGTAGTGTTAATATGCAGGTTACTGCAGTTGTCCTCAGTGTCTGGGTGGTAGTGTTAACATGCAGGTTACTGCAGTTGTCCTCAGTGTCTGGGTGGTAGTGTTAATAGACACGTTACTGCAGTTGTCATGTGTCAGGGTGGTAGTGTTAATATGCAGGTTACTGCAGTTGTCATGTGTCAGGGTGGTAGTGTTAATATGCAGGTTACTGTAGTTGTCCTCAGTGTCAGGGTGGTGGTGTTAATATGCAGGTTAATGTGGTTGTCCTCAGTGTCAGGGTGGTGGTGTTAATATGCAGGTTACTGTAGTTGTCCTCAGTGTCTGGGTGGTAGTGTTAATATGCAGGTTACTGTAGTTGTCCTCAGTGTCAGGGTGGTGGTGTTAATATGCAGGTTACTGTAGTTGTCCTCAGTGTCAGGGTGGTGGTGTTAATATGCAGGTTACTGTAGTTGTCCTCAGTGTCAGGGTGGTAGTGTTAATATGCAGGCTACTGTAGTTGTCCTCAGTGTCAGGGTGGTAGTGTTAATATGCAGGTTACTGTAGTTGTCCTCAGTGTCTGGGTGGTGGTGCTAATACGCAGGTTACTGTAGTTGTCCTCAGTGTCTGGGTGGTAGTGTTAATATGCAGGTTACTGTAGTTGTCCTCAGTGTCTGGGTGGTGGTGTTAATATGCAGGTTACTGCAGTTGTCCTCAGTGTCAGGGTGGTAGTGCTAATATGCAGGTTACTGTAGTTGTCCTCAGTGTCTGGGTGGTAGTGTTAATATGCAGGTTACTGTAGTTGTCCTCAGTGTCTGGGTGGTAGTGTTAATATGCAGGTTACTGTAGTTGTCCTCAGTGTCTGGGTGGTAGTGTTAATATGCAGGTTACTGCAGTTGTCCTCAGTGTCTGGGTGGTAGTGTTAATATGCAGGTTACTGTAGTTGTCCTCAGTGTCTGGGTGGTAGTGTTAATATGCAGGTTACTGTAGTTGTCCTCAGTGTCTGGGTGGTGGTGTTAATATGCAGGTTACTGCAGTTGTCCTCAGTGTCAGGGTGGTAGTGTTAATATGCAGGTTACTGCAGTTGTCATGTGTCAGGGTGGTAGTGTTAATATGCAGGTTACTGCAGTTGTCCTCAGTGTCTGGGTGGTGGTGTTAATATGCAGGTTACTGTAGTTGTCCTCAGTGTCTGGGTGGTAGTGTTAATATGCAGGTTACTGTAGTTGTCCTCAGTGTCTGGGTGGTAGTGTTAATATGCAGGTTACTGTAGTTGTCCTCAGTGTCTGGGTGGTGGTGTTAATATGCAGGTTACTGCAGTTGTCCTCAGTGTCAGGGTGGTAGTGTTAATATGCAAGTTACTGCAGTTGTCATGTGTCAGGGTGGTAGTGTTAATATGCAGGTTACTGTAGTTGTCCTCAGTGTCAGGGTGGTGGTGTTAATATGCAGGTTACTGTAGTTGTCCTCAGTGTCTGGGTGGTAGTGTGAATATGCAGGTTACTGTAGTTGTCCTCAGTGTCAGGGTGGTGGTGTTAATATGCAGGTTACTGTAGTTGTCCTCAGTGTCAGGGTGGTGGTGTTAATATGCAGGTTACTGTAGTTGTCCTCAGTGTCAGGGTGATAGTGTTAATATGCAGGTTACTGCATTTGTCCTCAGTGTCAGGGTGGTAGTGTTAATATGCAAGTTACTGTAGTTGTCCTCAGTGTCTGGGTGGTAGTGTTAATATGCAGGTTACTGTAGTTGTCCTCAGTGTCAGGGTGGTAGTGTTAATATGCAGGTTACTGTAGTTGTCCTCAGTGTCTGGGTGGTGGTGTTAATATGCAGGTTACTGTAGTTGTCCTCAGTGTCAGGGTGGTAGTGTTAATATGCAGGTTACTGTAGTTGTCCTCAGTGTCAGGGTGGTAGTGTTAATATGCAGGTTACTGTAGTTGTCCTCAGTGTCTGGGTGGTAGTGTTAATATGCAGGTTACTGTAGTTGTCCTCAGTGTCTGGGTGGTGGTGTTAATATGCAGGTTACTGTAGTTGTCCTCAGTGTCAGGGTGGTAGTGTTAATATGCAGGTTACTGCAGTTGTCCTCAGTGTCTGGGTGGTAGTGTTAATATGCAGGTTACTGTAGTTGTCCTCAGTGTCAGGGTGGTAGTGTTAATATGCAGGTTACTGCAGTTGTCCTCAGTGTCAGGGTGGTAGTGTTAATATGCAGGTTACTGTAGTTGTCCTCAGTGTCTGGGTGGTAGTGTTAATATGCAGGTTAGTGTAGTTGTCCTCAGTGTCAGGGTGGTGGTGTTAATATGCAGGTTACTGCAGTTGTCCTCAGTGTCAGGGTGGTACTGTTAATATGCAGGTTACTGTAGTTGTCCTCAGTGTCTGGGTGGTGGTGTAAATATGCAGGTTACTGCAGTTGTCCTCAGTGTCAGGGTGGTAGTGTTAATATGCAGGTTACTGCAGTTGTCCTCAGTGTCTGGGTGGTAGTGTTAATATGCAGGTTACTGTAATTGTCCTCAGTGTCTGGGTGGTAGTGTTAATATGCAGGTTACTGCAGTTGTCCTCAGTGTCAGGGTGGTGGTGTTAATATGCAGGTTACTGCAGTTGTCCTCAGTGTCTGGGTGGTAGTGTTAATATGCAGGTTACTGTAGTTGTCCTCAGTGTCAGGGTGGTGGTGTTAATATGCAGGTTACTGCAGTTGTCCTCAGTGTCTGGGTGGTAGTGTTAATATGCAGGTTACTGTAGTTGTCCTCAGTGTCAGGGTGGTGGTGTTAATATGCAGGTTACTGTAGTTGTCCTCAGTGTCTGGGTGGTGGTGTTAATATGCAGGTTACTGTAGTTGTCCTCAGTGTCTGGGTGGTGGTGTTAATATGCAGGTTACTGCAGTTGTCCTCAGTGTCTGGGTGGTGGTGTTAATATGCAGGTTACTGTAGTTGTCTTCAGTGTCAGGGTGGTGGTGTTAATATGCAGGTTACTGCAGTTGTCCTCAGTGTCTGGGTGGTAGTGTTAATATGCAGGTTACTGCAGTTGTCCTCAGTGTCTGGGTGGTGGTGTTAATATGCAGGTTACTGTAGTTGTCCTCAGTGTCAGGGTGGTGGTGTTAATATGCAGGTTACTGTAGTTGTCCTCAGTGTCTGGGTGGTGGTGTTAATATGCAGGTTACTGTAGTTGTCCTCAGTGTCTGGGTGGTGGTGTTAATATGCAGGTTACTGCAGTTGTCCTCAGTGTCTGGGTGGTAGTGTTAATATGCAGGTTACTGCAGTTGTCCTCAGTGTCAGGGTGGTAGTGTTAATATGCAGGTTACTGCAGTTGTCCTCAGTGTCAGGGTGGTAGTGTTAATATGCAGGTTACTGTAGTTGTCCTCAGTGTCTGGGTGTTGGTGTTAATATGCAGGTTTCTGTAGTTGTCCTCAGTGTCTGGGTGGTGGTGTTAATATGCAGGTTACTGTAGTTGTCCTCAGTGTCAGGGTGGTGGTGTTAATATGCAGGTTACTGTAGTTGTCCTCAGTGTCTGGGTGGTAGTGTTAATATGCAGGTTACTGTAGTTGTCCTCAGTGTCAGGGTGGTAGTGTTAATATGCAGGTTACTGCAGTTGTCCTCAGTGTCAGGGTGGTAGTGTAAATATGCAGGTTACTGCAGTTGTCCTCAGTGTCAGGGTGGTAGTGTTAATATGCAGGTTACTGTAGTTGTCCTCAGTGTCAGGGTGGTAGTGTTAATATGCAGGTTACTGCAGTTGTCCTCAGTGTCAGGGTGGTAGTGTTAATATGCAGGTTACTGTAGTTGTCCTCAGTGTCAGGGTGGTAGTGTTAATATGCAGGTTACTGCAGTTGTCCTCAGTGTCAGGGTGGTAGTGTTAATATGCAGGTTACTGCAGTTGTCCTCAGTGTCTGGGTGGTGGTGTTAATATGCAGGTTACTGTAGTTGTCCTCAGTGTCTGGGTGGTGGTGTTAATATGCAGGTTACTGCAGTTGTCCTCAGTATCTGGGTGGTGGTGTTAATATGCAGGTTACTGCAGTTGTCCTCAGTGTCTGGGTGGTGGTGTTAATATGCAGGTTACTGTAGTTGTCCTCAGTGTCTGGGTGGTGGTGTTAATATGCAGGTTACTGTAGTTGTCCTCAGTGTCTGGGTGGTGGTGTTAATATGCAGGTTACTGCAGTTGTCCTCAGTGTCTGGGTGGTAGTGTTAATATGCAGGTTAATGCAGTTGTCCTCAGTGTCAGGGTGGTAGTATTAATATGCAGGTTACTGCAGCTGTCCTCAGTGTCAGGGTGGTAGTGTTAATATGCAGGTTACTGTAGTTGTCCTCAGTGTCTGGGTGGTGGTGTTAATATGCAGGTTACTGTAGTTGTCCTCAGTGTCTGGGTGGTGGTGTTAATATGCAGTTTACTGTAGTTGTCCTCAGTGTCAGGGTGGTGGTGTTAATATGCAGGTTACTGTAGTTGTCCTCAGTGTCTGGGTGGTAGTGTTAATATGCAGGTTACTGTAGTTGTCCTCAGTGTCAGGGTGGTAGTGTTAATATGCAGGTTACTGCAGTTGTCCTCAGTGTCAGGGTGGTAGTGTAAATATGCAGGTTACTGCAGTTGTCCTCAGTGTCAGGGTGGTAGTGTTAATATGCAGGTTACTGTAGTTGTCCTCAGTGTCAGGGTGGTAGTGTTAATATGCAGGTTACTGCAGTTGTCCTCAGTGTCAGGGTGGTAGTGTTAATATGCAGGTTACTGCAGTTGTCCTCAGTGTCAGGGTGGTAGTGTTAATATGCAGGTTACTGCAGTTGTCCTCAGTGTCTGGGTGGAAGTGTTAATATGCAGGTTAATGTGGTTGTCCTCAGTGTCAGGGTGGTGGTGTTAATATGCAGGTTACTGTAGTTGTCCTCAGTGTCTGGGTGGTAGTGTTAATATGTAGGTTAATGTGGTTGTCCTCAGTGTCAGGGTGGTAGTGTTAATATGCAGGTTACTGTAGTTGTCCTCAGTGTCTGGGTGGTAGTGTTAATATGCAGGTTACTGCAGTTGTCCTCAGTGTCAGGGTGGTAGTGTTAATATGCAGGTTACTGCAGTTTTCCTCAGTGTCAGGGTGGTAGTGTTAATATGCAGGTTACTGTAGTTGTCCTCAGTGTCTGGGTGGTAGTGTTAATATGCAGGTTACTGTAGTTGTCCTCAGTATCTGGGTGGTAGTGTTAATATGCAGTTGCTGTAGTTGTCCTCAGTATCTGGGTGGTAGTGTTAATTAGTATGCAGTTGCTGTAGTTGTCCTCAGTATCTGGCTGGTAGTGTTAATTAGTATGCAGTTGCTGTAGTTGTCCTCAGTATCTGGGTGGTAGTGTTAATTAGTATGCAGTTGCTGTAGTTGTCCTCAGTATCTGGCTGGTAGTGTTAATTAGTATGCAGTTGCTGTAGTTGTCCTCAGTATCTGGGTGGTAGTGTTAATTAGTATGCAGTTGCTGTAGTTGTCCTCAGTATCTGGGTGGTAGTGTTAATTAGTATGCAGTTGCTGTAGTTGTCCTCAGTATCTGTGTGGTAGTGTTAATTAGTATGCAGTTGCTGTAGTTGTCCTCAGTATCTGGGTGGTAGTGTTAATTAGTATGCAGTTGCTGTAGTTGTCCTCAGTATCTGTGTGGTAGTGTTAATTAGTATGCAGTTACTGTAGTTGTCCTCAGTATCTGGGTGGTAGTGTTAATTAGTATGCAGTTGCTGTAGTTGTCCTCAGTATCTGGGTGGTAGTGTTAATTAGTATGGAGTTACTGTAGTTGTCCTCAGTATCTGGGTGGTAGTGTTAATTAGTATGCAGTTGCTGTAGTTGTCCTCAGTATCTGGGTTGTAGTGTTAATTAGTATGCAGTTGCTGTAGTTGTCCTCAGTATCTGGGTGGTAGTGTTAATTAGTATGCAGTTACTGTAGTTGTCCTCAGTATCTGGGTGGTAGTGTTAATTAGTATGCAGTTGCTGTAGTTGTCCTCAGTATCTGGGTGGTAGTGTTAATTAGTATGCAGTTACTGTAGTTGTCCTCAGTATCTGGGTGGTAGTGTTAATTAGTATGCAGTTACTGTAGTTGTCCTCAGTATCTGGGTGGTAGTGTTAATTAGTATGCAGTTGCTGTAGTTGTCCTCAGTATCTGGGTGGTAGTGTTAATTAGTATGCAGTTGCTGTAGTTGTGCTCAGTATCTGGGTGGTAGTGTTAATTAGTATGCAGTTACTGTAGTTGTCCTCAGTATCTGGGTGGTAGTGTTAATTAGTATGCAGTTACTGTAGTTGTCCTCAGTGTCAGGGTGGTAGTGTTAATATGCAGGTTACTGCAGTTGTCCTCAGTGTCTGGGTGGTAGTGTTAATATGCAGGTTACTGCACAGTTGTCCTCAGTGTCAGGGTGGTAGTGTTAATATGCAGGTTACTGCAGTTGTCCTCAGTGTCTGGGTGGTAGTGTTAATATGCAGGTTACTGCAGTTGTCCTCAGTGTCAGGGTGGTAGTGTTAATATGCAGGTTACTGCAGTTGTCCTCAGTGTCTGGGTGGTAGTGTTAATATGCAGGTTACTGTAGTTGTCCTCAGTGTCTGGGTGGTAGTGTTAATATGCAGGTTACTGCAGTTGTCCTCAGTGTCTGGGTGGTAGTGTTAATATGCAGGTTACTGCAGTTGTCCTCAGTGTCTGGGTGGTAGTGTTAATATGCAGGTTACTGCAGTTGTCCTCAGTGTCTGGGTGGTAGTGTTAATATGCAGGTTACTGCAGTTGTCCTCAGTGTCTGGGTGGTAGTGTTAATATGCAGGTTACTGTAGT
Organism: Cherax quadricarinatus; assembly: GCF_038502225.1. Lineage (NCBI taxonomy): Eukaryota > Metazoa > Arthropoda > Malacostraca > Decapoda > Parastacidae > Cherax > Cherax quadricarinatus. Next base: position 39,441,740 of record NC_091314.1, on the reverse strand, counting down.
TGTCCTCAGTGTCTGGGTGGTAGTGTTAATATGCAGGTTACTGCAGTTGTCCTCAGTGTCAGGGTGGTAGTGTTAATATGCAGGTTACTGTAGTTGTCCTCAGTGTCTGGGTGGTAGTGTTAATATGCAGTTACTGTAGTTGTCCTCAGTGTCAGGGTGGTAGTGTTAATATGCAGGTTACTGCAGTTGTCCTCAGTGTCTGGGTGGTAGTGTTAATATGCAGTTACTGTAGTTGTCCTCAGTGTCTGGGTGGTAGTGTTAATATGCAGGTTACTGCAGTTGTCCTCAGTGTCTGGGTGGTAGTGTTAATATGCAGGTTACTGTAGTTGTCCTCAGTGTCAGGGTGGTAGTGTTAATATGCAGGTTACTGTAGTTGTCCTCAGTGTCTGGGTGGTAGTGTTAATATGCAGGTTACTGTAGTTGTCCTCAGTGTCAGGGTGGTAGTGTTAATATGCAGGTTACTGTAGTTGTCCTCAGTGTCAGGGTGGTAGTGTTAATATGCAGGTTACTGCAGTTGTCCTCAGTGTCTGGGTGGTAGTGTTAATATGCAGTTACTGTAGTTGTCCTCAGTGTCTGGGTGGTAGTGTTAATATGCAGGTTACTGCAGTTGTCCTCAGTGTCTGGGTTGTAGTGTTAATATGCAGGTTACTGTAGTTGTACTCAGTGTCAGGGTGGTAGTGTTAATATGCAGGTTACTGTAGTTGTCCTCAGTGTCTGGGTGGTAGTGTTAATATGCAGGTTACTGTAGTTGTCCTCAGTGTCAGGGTGGTAGTGTTAATATGCAGGTTACTGTAGTTGTCCTCAGTGTCAGGGTGGTAGTGTTAATATGCAGGTTACTGTAGTTGTCCTCAGTGTCTGGGTGGTAGTGTTAATATGCAGGTTACTGTAGTTGTCCTCAGTGTCAGGGTGGTAGTGTTAATATGCAGGTTACTGTAGTTGTCCTCAGTGTCAGGGTGGTAGTGTTAATATGCAGGTTACTGTAGTTGTCCTCAGTGTCAGGGTGGTGATGTTAATATGCAGGTTACTGTAGTTGTCCTCAGTGTCTGGGTGGTAGTGTTAATATGCAGGTTACTGCAGTTGTCCTCAGTGTCAGGGTGGTGATGTTAATATGCAGGTTACTGTAGTTGTCCTCAGTGTCAGGGTGGTGATGTTAATATGCAGGTTACTGTAGTTGTCCTCAGTGTCAGGGTGGTAGTGTTAATATGCAGGTTACTGTAGTTGTCCTCAGTATCTGGGTGGTAGTGTTAATTAATATGCAGGTTACTGTAGTTGTCCTCAGTATCTGGGTGGTAGTGTTAATTAATATGCAGTTGCTGTAGTTGTCCTCAGTATCTGGGTGGTAGTGTTAATTAATATGCAGTTGCTGTAGTTGTCCTCAGTATCTGGGTGGTGGTGTTAATATGCAGGTTACTGTAGTTGTCCTCAGTATCTGGGTGGTAGTGTTAATTAATATGCAGGTTACTGTAGTTGTCCTCAGTATCTGGGTGGTAGTGTTAATATGCAGGTTACTGTAGTTGTCCTCAGTATCTGGGTGGTAGTGTTAATTAATATGCAGGTTACTGTAGTTGTCCTCAGTATCTGGGTGGTAGTGTTAATTAATATGCAGTTGCTGTAGTTGTCCTCAGTATCTGGGTGGTAGTGTTAATTAATATGCAGTTGCTGTAGTTGTCCTCAGTATCTGGGTGGTGGTGTTAATATGCAGGTTACTGCAGTTGTCCTCAGTGTCTGGGTGGTAGTGTTAATTAGTATGCAGTTGCTGTAGTTGTACTTATCTAGTATTTTGTAGTATAATACACTTTAAACTAAGAAGTTTTCCTTTTGCTTTGTATAAAATTAGTTATTTATTCTAAACATAATGTTTCATCTTTTGTTCCTATATCATGTGTTATTGTACTAAACATTGTATATTATAAATATAAAAAGATACAAAGTATATAATGATTTATATGTGAGAGGTAAAGAAGTGGAGAGGAGCTTCAGGTTATCATAGTGACACTTGAAGAAAGAGTAATGAGGATAACTAATATGATTATATTTATATAATTTCTCAAAATGGATGGATTTTTGTGATGAGTTTTATATTTATTACAATGCTCAGTGCTAGGAAGAGAGGCAGAGACAATGCCTTTCAGGGAAAGTTAATCTTGTTGTCATGCTATGGAAACCAATAGATTGATTTTGTGAATTCCACACCGGTTATTGTCCTCGACCAAATAATGGGCCAAGTACTGGGCCAGTTACCTGCCAGAGGTTTACAGGGTATTGCTTGAATTATTTCCTGCAAGTAATTTGGGTGAGGTAAGTTGGATTTAGGCACAGTAGGTCTCTAAACTGTCACTCCCTCGATGCCCACTCCCTATGATAAATGGTGGAAAGCGGTGGTCGCAGCTGTTGTGGTTGCCCGGAGAAAGGAAAGAAGAAGCAGGAAGATGTCTCCTCTTCATCACCCCATACAAGAAGCATCCGTCCCTTTACACATTATCCTGAAGTCATGTCTGCAAGTTTCATTATTTAGACACAGGATCAGCAGGATCCAGGCCAAAATTTGCTTAATTTTCCTCGAGAAATCTTCGTGGTGTCACCTGTGACTTCTTAGCGTCTCACGCTGTTCTTCAGTCATGTGTTCAGAGTCACCTGTATGTTTCTGGTGTTGTTGTTCAGCTCAGCACAGCTGTTTCAGCAAGTCAGAGGTGAGTTTGTGGTGCATTCTGCATCCAGTTGGTAGAATCTGCAGTACCTTCCACGTGTGTGTGTGAGGAGGGTAGGCGGCGGTGGTGCCTCCACCTTGCCTCATGCTGCTACCACCATACACCACTACGCTACTCACTCCCTCTCTGCTGTTTTTATGAATTCATTGTGAATTCTTTGCCAGAGCTGTGTATCCAAGTGCCTGAGGTCACTCGAAGCCACGTGGATCACAAAGCCACATGGGATAAGGACATGTGGAGCAAGCCAGGTGTCGAAAGCGACATGTTGTTGTCTGCTGCCTGGCATCACTCATGACATCACCATGCTGCCCATATCACTCCCCGAATGTCACAATGCTGCCTGATGTCACCTCAGGACGTCTGCCCGATGTCACCCAGGATATCTGCCTGACGTCACCTTGCAATGTCACACCGTGACGTCTGCCCAACATCACTCCAGAACGTTGCCTAATGTCACCCCGATGTCACTCTGGACGTCTGCCTGACGTCACCTCGCGACGTCACTCACAATTCTGATCGACGTCTGCCTGACATCACCATGCTGCTCAACGTCACTCCAGGAAGTCACCTCGTGACGTCACCCATGACATCTGCCTGACATCACCCTGGTTGTCTGCCTGACATTTCTTATGACATCTGCCTGACTTCACCACACTGCCCGACATCACTCCAGGATGTCACCTCGCGATGTCACCCTGGACATCTGCCTGACGTCACCTTGCTGTGTCACCCCCCGACATCCCCCATGACGTCACGCCTGACATCACCACATGATGTCACATCGACAATGTTATAGTTTCACAGTGAGCAATTTGTTTCAGTATTGTTGAGATGACTGGGAGAAGATGTCACATGTTAATTCCTCTCAGTCATTGTTCTCACATGTTCGTGTATGGCTTAGTATCGATTTTTTTTTTTTTGCACAGAAAAGCGTCATTTGCTAGTGCAAGCCATGTTGTAACCACATGTGCAGTGCAGGTGTATTCAGTTTTCCGTGTGTCCCTTGATGTGTGGTCTGAGACTAGATGTGTGTGTAGACCACAGTATGGTCTGAGCCCAGACCATTGTAACACCCTCGTGTTATATGTCACCCATTGTGACCATTGATACCTGACATTAGTCAGTCCAGGCATCAGTTTACGAGCGCCTGAGCTCCCTTGTACAGAAAACTCTTCTGCTCACCACCCATAGATGCCCTGCTGAGTTGTACGTGCTACGACTTCCCATTGAAACTCCTTTCACTCCACCTCCTGACCGTCAGAATGCAGTTATATTTAGAAAACCAGTCTGAGGATGCTTAGACTAACCTCTGCTATGACTCCAACTGTCCAGAGAATGACATCATCAAGCCCCAGTAGCCCTGTTGGCAGGCAACTGTCTAATTTGTGTCACAGCTTCAGTGAGCAGCCTGCACAAAGATGATGTCACTTTGACTGCTAGCCCGCACACTACGGTTACGGTGTATGCTGCTATGACTCCCAGATGTTTCGCCTGATTCGTCCCTGCCACAATTCACTTCACTCATTGGCAATGACAGCCCCAGCGACAGTACCATTCAAGAAATGTCCTCCTGAGTTGCTTGCCAGAAGAAATCCTGCCCAGTTGCCGAGTACTGACGATGCCTCACTGGAGGGCACCAGCAGGTTGTGCCCCAGGATGAGTGAACCCTGCAGCAACTATTACAATGACTGCTTCACTGTTCCAGAGGAGACTGTATCCCATTACATCACAGCTCAGCCACAGCAATGTCTCCTGTGTTGCAGTATCTGTCCAGACACAGGAAGACGAGCAGTGATGCCCATCGAAGCTCACTGCCTTGGACCACAATGTTTTAGCACTACCCGCCATTTTTTTCTTCCCTCCCTGTAGGAAGATTTTTTTTTGCCATGTTTACATGTATATATATGTTTTCATTTTGTGTTCTGTGCCCTGTTCCTGCGAAATACCGAGTTTTTTTTATGGTCAGTCATGATCGAGGACGACCATGGGTAGGTGGCCAAGCAAAATATCGACAGTAGGCCTACATGGCTAGTTTCCATAGTTTCCGCCAGAGGGCAGGTCTCTGGGTGGCATGCTCATGCCTGCCTCTCTCTCACTTGCCGCCAACTCAACCTAGAGTCAACAAGTAACGCCACTCCTCTCTCCCTCACGGGCATGGCCTTCTGGGTCACCCAGGTAACTTAAACACACTGCCTGTGTACCAAGATTCCAAATAAAAGCAAGAAGCCTCTGAAGCCTTATCATTGAACCCCGCTACCATACACACATATAATTTCATCTACCAAAAATCTAACTCCACAAGACTTTGAAGAGGCAATATATGACATGTCCATGCACTCTGCCCCAGACTCAGACTCATGGAACTCAATGTTCATCAAGAATTGCAAGAAGCCCCTATCGCGTGCCTTCAGCATTTTATGAAGAGGAAGCATGGACACAGGGGTCATCCCACACACACTAAAAACAACAGACATAGCCCCACTTCACAAAGGTGGCATCAAAGCAATTGCAAAGAACTACAGACAGATAACACTAACATCCCATATCATAAAAATCTTTGAGAGGGTTCTAAGAAGCAAGATCCCCAACCACCTAGATATACCTATCAATTACACAAACCAGGGCAACACGGGTTTAGAGCAGGTTGTTCCTGCCTGTCCCAGCTACTGGACCACTATGACAAGGTCCTGGGTGCTGTAGAGGATAAAGAAAATATAGATGTATACAAAGACTTGGCAAAAGCTTTCGACAGGTGTGACCATGGTGTAATAGCACACAAAATGCATGATAAAGGAATAACAGGAAAAGTTGGTAGACGGATCTATAACTTCCTGAAAAATAGAACACAAAGAGTAGTAGTAAACAGAGTAAAGTCCCAGGCAGCCACGGTGAAAAGCTCTGTTCCACATTCTATTACTTATCCTCATTTCTGACATAGACAGAGATGTAAGCCATAGCTCCGTCAACATGACTCATGAAATCGTTATGACATGATTGCAAACAAACCATACCACGGGCGGGATTGAACCCGCGGTCAAAGAGTCTCAAAACTCCAGACCGTCGCGTTAGCCACTGGACCAGCTAGCCACAATAAGATTCGTCCAACTAGGTATATTTCTACACCAAAGGAAGGTTAGCATAGGTACCACTGTGACCACAAATGCAAGTTTTTACAGACGAATCTCCAGCTAGCGTGGCCGTGACGAACTCTAGCTCAAGGCCCCTCAATGCCGTCAACATGACTCACGAAATCGTAATGACACGATTGCAAACAAACCATACCACGGGCGGGATTGAACCCGCGGTCAGAGTCTCAAAACTCCAGACCGTCGCGTTAGCCACTGGACCAGCTAGCCACAATAAGATTCGTCCAACTAGGTATATTTCTACACCATAGGAAGGTTAGCATAGGCACCACTGTGACCACAAATGCAGGTCTGGAGTTTTGAGACTCTCTGACCGCGGGTTCAACCCTGCCTATGGTATGGTTTCCATAGCTCCGTGTCTTCATTTGCAGATGACACCCACCCGCATTACCATGGCAGTGACCTCCATTGAAGACACCGCGAGACTCCAAGCGGACGTCAACCAAATCTTTGAATGGGCCACTCAAAACAATGTGAAGTTCAATGAGGACAAATTTCAACTACTCAGATATGGGAAACTTGAGGAAATTGAAAATGTATCAGGGTATACAACAAATTCTAACCATACAATAGAGCAGAAAAGTAATGTGAAGGACCTGGGAGTGATAATGTCAGAGGATCTCACCTTCAAAGAACACAACAATGTATCTACCTCCTCTGCTAGGAAAATAATAGGATGGATAATGAGAACCTTCAAAACTAGGGATGCCAAGCCCATGATCGCTTGTGCTCTCTAGGCTGGCGACATTGCAGACCTGGAGAGTGTACAAAGAACTTTCATGGCACACAAAAGTACGATAAGGCACCTAAATTACTGGGAACGGTTGAAGGTCCTTGATCTGTATTCCCTGGAATGCAGGGGAGAGAGATACATGATAATATACCCTCGGAAGGTCCTGGCGGAATTGGTACCAAACCTGCACTCCCTATGAAAGCAAAAGACTCCGCAGGAGATGCAACATTCCCCCCAATGAAAAGCTGGGGCGCCACGAGTACACTGAGAGACAACACAGTAAGTGTCTGGGGCCCAAGACTGTTCAACTGCCTCCCAGCATACATAAGGGGGATTACCAATAGACCCCTGTTTGTCTTTAAGAAGGCACTGGACAGGCACCTAAAGTCAGTACCTGACCAACTGGGCTGTGGTTCTTATGTCAGCTTGTGTGCAGCCAACAGTAACAGCATGGTTGATCAGACCCTGATCCACCATGAAGCCTGGTCTCAGACCGAGCCATGGGAGCATTGAACCCTGAAATGCTCTCCAGGTAAACTCCAGGTAAACCACTCCCACGGAAAGAGCTAGACCTAACATTAAATTAATAATTACAAGCTATTCTGGTAAATTAAAATGGTGTGGACTGTATATGATTTTAAGGAACTGATTGTTAGAAATAGTTAATGGGAATATTTTTACAGAGACTAGGGAAGGTTTCCTCCTAATCATATCATTAGAACAATAAATTTTATACACATTAACTTACCATTTGTCACAGGAAGACAATGCTGACAGAACACACTCTAACCTTACCCTAACAGCTAGAATTTACGATGGCCAAAGTAAAAACTACTGTACCTTATGGGTAAGCGTCACTTAGCTGAGGTGTGCTCCTGTGAAAGTTGGTGTCCTCTATTTCTCCATCCTTGTTGACGAATTGAAAGGGTTTTCCACGCTGTTTATCCCAATTCTTCAGCAGCAACGTGTCAGCAATTTCTAAATTATGGATTGAGGCCGATATAAACCAACTGACCTTCGAGAACGCCTGATTACATTGAACAGTTCAGTCCAGTGTTCACATATTAAATTCATTATGGCGTCTCTCCCGGGCTCTTCCACATCCCCTTCACTTAAAATTTCTTGAAGGATCCAAAAAGCAGTACATTTTATTGCACAAATATTGTATTATTCAATTTTACACATGCTGAATTTAAAAAAATCCAAAATTTTCCACAGATTAGGCCTGGTACTGGGCGAGGTACTGGTCCAGGTATTGGTCCAGGTACTGGGTGAGGTACTGGTCCAGGTATTGGTCCAGGTACTGGGCGAGGTACTGGTCCAGGTATTGGTCCAGGTACTGGGCGAGGTACTGGTCCAGGTATTGGTCCAGGTACTGGGCCACACAGTTTTGTTAGCCAAATAAGTTACAATGGTGATGAACTATTTACGTATTTATATCTGGTCACAATCATCATGAGTTATTTATGCAGACATTAACTCGCAAAAATATTAGTGTAGCTTGTATGTGGTTCTGAATTATTTATATTACTTTGTATTTTAGCAAGATATGCTTGAATTTAAACAAGTTTAAGTAGTTATGCATTATTTATGGTAGGCAATGGTTTGTAATATACTACTCTGGAGAAAATACTTTTACATCTCTTGAACTTTTCTGAGTAAACTGTCTATGAATTCATTAATTTTATCGCAAGGTATGACAAGTGTCCATCTGGCAAAGTTTACTTGTACTTTGGTTTACAACGGGTGGCGATGATTAACCTCCCAGAGGTACTAGTAACCCAGCCGGTGGTGACATCCAAGAGTCGGCTTATGTGTTGGATGCACCAGACATGTGGCTCCTCCTGCATGATAATGATAACAGATGGACTGACTGGTGTCAGTCTACTTCATTCTCAAGTCAATGAAATTCTGTTGAATTTTTTTCGTTCAGTTTGAAGGAGAGAAGCCAGTTATTGCTGCGTTCTCCAATTTCTATGAAAGGCATCACTGTGTATAAGAATAACAGCACTACCAGCTGCACCAATTGATTAAACAGGAACATCAGCATTTAAAACTGGTGAGTGTGCTGTGTGACTAAGTCATCAATACAGCTTAAGGCGAAGCTTTGGTAGTGATTTAAGAGGGTTGTTGGGGGGGGGGGATGAATAGTGGTTTGTAATGAGGTAACCATAAAAAAAAACAATTGTTATAAATGACCATAATTTTTAAAGGGGTGGACCGGTAAGCCAGCCGAAGGCCTCTGTCAGATGACCAAAAGCTCCAAAGGCGGGTCATCATCTGACTAAGACCCGCGTCAGGAAACATTTGTCCTGTTTCCTGACGAACCTTACCTAACCTAATGAGGTAACTTGCCATGTTACAGGGAAGCGTTGTTACCTTACATGACACAGATCATGTATCTGGTTGACGCAGAAGTCACTTCCGAGAGCAAGACTTCAGTAATACAAAAATCAAAATTAATGTCTTCTGAACAGATAAAGAGAACAGTAAATATATGACAACTGCAACTGAAATCTTCAACTTTTTTTTTATAATTCAGGAAAACATAAAAAATAAAAATTATCTGGAAATAACAAAAATGTTTTATGTCGGTTTTTACGGATGATGAAAATTATTCTACAGTTAAACGACTTGACAATAAGATACTTTTCTGAAGATTAATGAACTCGTTGATCACTCTGTGATATTCTCTCGTTGATCACTCTGTGTTATACTCTCATTGATCACTCTGTGTTATACTCTCATTGATCACTCTGTGTTATACTCTCATTGATCACTCTGTGTTATACTCTCATTGATCACTCTGTGTTATACTCTCATTGATCACTCTGTGTTATACTCTCATTGATCACTCTGTGTTATACTCTCATTGATCACTCTGTGTTATACTCTCATTGATCACTTTGTTATACTCTCATTGATCACTTTGTATTATACTCTCATTGATCACTATGTGTTATACTCTCATTGATCACTTTGTTATACTCTCATTGATCACTCTGTGTTATACTCTCATTGATCACTTTGTTATACTCTCATTGATCACTTTGTTATACTCTCATTGATCACTCTGTGTTATACTCTCATTGATCACTATGTGTTATACTCTCATTGATCACTCTGTGTTATACTCTCATTGATCACTCTGTGTTATACTCTCATTGATCACTCTGTGTTATACTCTCATTGATCACTCTGTGTTATACTCTCATTGATCACTATGTGTTATACTCTCATTGATCACTCTGTGTTATACTCTCATTGATCACTCTGTGTTATACTCTCATTGATCACTCTGTGTTATACTCTCATTGATCACTTTGTTATACTCTCATTGATCACTCTGTGTTATACTCTCATTGATCACTCTGTGTTATACTCTCATTGATCACTATGTGTTATACTCTCATTGATCACTTTGTATTATACTCTCATTGATCACTATGTGTTATACTCTCATTGATCACTTTGTTATACTCTCATTGATCACTATGTGTTATACTCTCATTGATCACTTGGTTATACTCTCATTGATCACTATGTGTTATACTCTCATTGATCACTTTGTTATACTCTCATTGATCACTTTGTTATACTCTCATTGATCACTATGTGTTATACTCTCATTGATCACTCTGTGTTATACTCTCATTGATCACTCCTTGTTATACTCTCATTGATCACTCTGTGTTATACTCTCATTGATCACTCTGTGTTATACTCTCATTGATCACTCTGTGTTATACTCTCATTGATCACTCTGTGTTATACTCTCATTGATCACTCTGTGTTATACTCTCATTGATCACTCTGTGTTATACTCTCATTGATCACTCTGTGTTATACTCTCATTGATCACTCTGTGATATACTCTCATTGATCACTCTGTGTTATACTCTCATTGATCACTTTGTTATACTCTCATTGATCACTCTGTGTTATACTCTCATTGATCACTCTGTGTTATACTCTCATTGATCACTATGTGTTATACTCTCATTGATCACTTTGTTATACTCTCATTGATCACTCTGTGTTATACTCTCATTGATCACTTTGTTATACTCTCATTGATCACTCTGTGTTATACTCTCATTGATCACTATGTGTTATACTCTCATTGATCACTTTGTTATACTCTCATTGATCACTCTGTGTTATACTCTCATTGATCACTTTGTTATACTCTCATTGATCACTCTGTGTTATACTCTCATTGATCACTTTGTATTATACTCTCATTGATCACTCTGTGTTATACTCTCATTGATCACTTTGTATTATACTCTCATTGATCACTATGTGTTATACTCTCATTGATCACTTTGTTATACTCTCATTGATCACTTTGTATTATACTTTCATTGATCACTATGTGTTATACTCTCATTGATCACTTTGTTATACTCTCATTGATCACTCTGTGTTATACTCTCATTGATCACTATGTGTTATACTCTCATTGATCACTTTGTTATACTCTCATTGATCACTCTGTGTTATACTCTCATTGATCACTTTGTATTATACTCTCATTGATCACTATGTGTTATACTCTCATTGATCACTTTGTTATACTCTCATTGATCACTCTGTGTTATACTCTTATTGATCACTCTGTGTTATACTCTCATTGATCACTCTGTGTTATACTCTCTGTGGAAAATACTGTATACATTTTCCAGAAATACAGTAGTTATATATAAATAGATGGCCATTCTGTATTTAATAAAATTTACGTTACCGAAAACGGGAAGCTGCGCCTGCGCAGAAGGACACTCGCCATTGTTTGTTTGAAATGGAGTAACAGACATTAGTAATGGGAAGAATTTTTCGTGCTCTAGAGGTTAAATTTGGGCTGACACCTCTCAAATAGGAGGCGAAATTGTTGGATATACATTCCTGCATAACTTGAGATATCAGGCGACTGGACAAGACAGCTCCAGGAACCTCAGATAAGTCTGTTTATGTTTAATTCTGGTCAGTATTTTCATAAATTTAGACTGAGGTTTTCTGAGTATGATTCACCTTAATCTCCAGTCAAATTGGTGAGTGATAATAAGATATTCTCCTTCTGTTATGTGTATGTGTATATATATAATCCTTTTTTAATTTTAATATACACTCCACAAATTTATATATTTACCAGAATTCCTGGTGTATATTTCATTTGTAATTAATAGGTCTAGAGCAACTTGTGGATATGACAGTGGTAGGTATCGAAGGGGGACATTTTTTGCGACCTAGGTGTCCCAAATTCCTACTTGTCTAACTGATAAATAATAATTATCTTCGTTCATTTACTGTTATGTATATAATGATACATTCAGATAAATGTAATTTTCCACATTTAATTTGCCCGTTGGTCCTTCTTGAACCGGAGGTAATTAGTGAAGTCATTAATTAGTTAATTACTTAATTATATGTGAAATGACAGAAGGAGGTGGATGTTAAGTTCAAAAATTTACGTAATGTGTAGTGGATTATAATTATTACAATATTAATTTTGATAAGCTAAGCTCAAGGGTGGCTCAAGATTATAAAAATGTGTATAATATTAATTTTGCAAAGCCAAAATGGCTAGGATTTATATTAATGTATTTGTATAATACTAATTTGATAAGACAATTTTGGCCAAGATTTATATCAGTGTATGTGTAATTGCTAAGCCAAGTGTTGCTAATTATATTAATGTGTATAATATTAATTTTGCAAAGCCAAAGTGGCTAGGATTTATATTAATGTATTTGTACAATATTAATTTGATTAGACAATTCTGGCCAAGATTTATATCAGTGTATGTGTAATTGCTAAGCTCATGTACATTTAAAATTTATATTACAATTTTTTACATGTAATTGCTAAGCTCAAGTAGCTAGGATTTACTCAAAGGTAAGTTGTATCAGTGTTGTAAGTTGTAATCAGTGTTATTAAGTGAATTTAATACATTGCATCATGGCTGAAAAAGAGGAAATTAACATAGAAGACAAACATATGGAATATAGAGTAAAGAAAGCATCACTACAAGCTAGAAAAAGGCATGTAATAAAAGCATACAATAAATGTTTGGAATTAATGAATAAAAAAACTGTGAATACTGATGATTTAAAATTGTATTTAGATGTTTTGGGGAATAGATTTGATTCATACATTTTATATTACAACAAATATGAAGATCTGTTAGTAAGCTGTGTAGATGAGACTGAAGTAGATCTCATGATTAATCAGTATTATGAATTAGAAGAAAAGATTCTTTCTTGTAAAAGTCAGGCCTTGAATAAATTAAAATGTGTAAACCAGGCAGTTGGTCAGTCTGCTCTAACAAATAATATGTCTCTGCCAAAACTCCCAGAACTATGTTTACCTGTATTTAATCCTGGAGAAAATTGGGAGGAATTTTGGTCAATTTTTAAAGCAGCTGTACATGACAGGAGTGACCTAGCCTGTGTAACTAAATTATTTTACCTCAAAGGACAGGTAAGAGGAGATGCTCACATACTCATACAAGCCTTTCCCAATGTAGATGACTCTTAAAAGGAAGCAGTTGACTAGTTGAAGGTCACTTATGGTAATATAGAACAAAGTAGGTTGGATCTAGTGAATATCATTGTTATTTTAAAATCCCCAGATCACACTTACAAAGGTTTACAGCATTTTAGAGTTAAACTGGAGAGCACTCTCAAAACTTTAAGTAATAAATATAATCTGAAGGAATCAGACTGGTTATTGAGTGCCATGGTACAGAATAAATTAAGCTATAAAACACTTGAATGACTCTCGAACAAATATCACAAGGGTTATTTTGGACTGGAAATATAAACACAAATGCAGTATAATGTGATCCTTTATTGACAACGTTTCACCCACACAGTGGGCTTTTTCAAGTCACACACGGATCCGTGTGTGACTTGAAAAAGCCCACTGTGTGGGTGAAACGTTGTCAATAAAGGATCACATTATACTGCATTTGTGTTTATATTTCCATTGTGTCGGTATTTTATACCATTTATTTCCATCGTTATTTTGGTCTGGAGGAAATAAGACTAGGTCTACAAGAATTAATTGTGCAGTTGCAGACCAGCCAACCAACTCATTTTAAAGATGCAACACATAATAACTCTGAGGTATCTGTCAAGTTTCACAAAGGGAAAAATTATCCCAATGTTAATAATCAAAATTCATTTCCTAAAAAGAGTTGCATAGGTGCATATCAGGTAGCAGGAATCAGAAATAATGATTCTCCACAAGGTAAGAAGAATAAGTACTCTCCTAATAGTAGCCCAATTAATAAGAAACCAGTCAAAGAAAAGAGAGATTGTCTTTTCTGCAAGGGTACTCATTTTTCTAAGAATTGCAATGCATACAATTCATGGAATGATAAAGTTGAAAGATTGGAGGAACTTGACAGATGTATCAGGTGTTTAGGTAATCACAATGTAAAGGATTGTCATGCCAAATTAAACAACTGTTATCAATGTCACAAAGGAATACACCATATAGTCATGTGTAAAGGTCTATATGATAATGTTGATAATAATGATAATGTTGACAATCCTGACACAACAGTAGCTAATGTAAAAATTGCTGCTAATGTTAATAATGATGGTTTTGCTGAAGTAGCCTTACCTGTGTTACAGGTAAAAATTGATGATAAAAGGCATAAATCAAAAAATGTAACTGCATTATTGGACCAGGGATCCCAGCGTACTTTCATTAAACGTAAATGTCTTGATGGTATGAAAGTACAGATGGGAGATCCCACAACTTTATAATTATCTGGTTTTCTCTCGGATAAAAGGGCTCAATTGTATGACACTGTTTATGTAACTGTCAGGTTGGGCAATGAGAAAAAACGTGTTAATGCAGTAATTGTAGATAGACTTCCAGAGAAAATAACTACAGTAGGGCTTAGTAAAGCTACAGAAAGACTTTCACATAATGTAAATTTAGCACCTTCTGGTGTAAGTGATGATTCTGTAGACCCAATAAATATTTTGATAGGTAGTGACTATTATGCCTCCTTTGTAAGGGGTATGGCAAAGGAATGTGGTGTCACCCTTTTGAAGACTGCAGGAGGCCATGTAATGTATGGTAGGATTCCTCGTAATAATAATTCATGACTAGAGGAAACTACAAATACCATAACTGTGTGTCTTACTCATGAAATCATGCCCCAGTATAATTCTTCCATAGAGGATGGTGTTGAGCCAGTGCATAAATTGTGGGAATTAGACAGCATTGGAATAAATGTAAATGAAGAAAGCCCAGACGATTCTTTTACTCAGGAGCAATACCTGAGAGATGTAAAATTTGAATCTGGACAATACTGGGTACAACTTCCGTGGAGACTGAATCATCCAGAATTGCCCACTAATTACAGAATGGTATATGGACAGTTAAAGGCTCAGTTCCACGAACTGAGTAAGACACCAGGATTGTTAACTGCCTATAATAATATAATTGCTGAGCAGTTAATTAATAAATTTATAGAAGAGGTACCTCCTGAGCAAGCCAAAATTTATGGTCACTATTTGCCACATCACGGAGTGAAGAAAGGTTCTAAGACCACTCCTCTGAGAATTGTTTAATTGTAGTGCCAGGAGTAACAAAAATGTACCTAGTTTAAATGACTGTTTGATGACAGGTCTGTCGTTGACAGAAAAATTAGGAGATATCTTATTAAATTTCAGAGTGAAGCATTATGCCTTTACGGCTGACATAAGTAAAGCTTTCCTAAGAGTAGGTTTACAAGAGGCTGACTGGGATTGTACCCGCTTCTTGTGGCCTGAGAATCCTAGTGACCCACTTAGCCCTCTGAGAACCTTTCACTTTAGGAGCGTATTATTTGGTGCTACATCCAGTCCGTTCTTACTTCAAGCGACGATAAATGCACATCTTAAACGTATGGAAAGTCGATTGAGTAAAGTAATGAGCAAACAATTTTATGTGGACAATTTCCTGGGTGTGACATCAACTGAAGAGGAACTGTTAATGACTTATGGAGAGGGCAATAAAATAATGCAAAGTGCAAATATGCCTCTGAGGGAATGGAATAGTAATTCGTCCAAATTAAAGGACAAAATAAGTAAAGATTACCCTGGAGATGAAGTCCCAAAATGTAGTAATGTATTGGGTTTAACTTGGAATACTGAGAGAGATTTGTTAATGTTAAAACCTAATAATTACAGTATGCCCAATAAATTAACTAAGAGAGTTTTGTTTGCTGAAGTTTCCAAATGTTTTGATCCACTAGGCTTAGTGTCACCCCTTACTATAAGAGGGAAATTATTAATACAGGAAGCATGGAAACTTAAATGTGCTTGGGATGAAATTCTACCTGAGGAATTCATTAACAGGTGGGACGAATTAATTGGTGATTATGAGAAAATTCCAATGTTGGAGTTCCCACGCTAGGTGGCCAATCCAAATGGGAAAAATATACTCCACATTTTTTGTGATGCTTCAAAATTGGCATATGGAGCAGTTGCTTACCTTCAATGTAATAGTGTTATTTCTCTTGTTATGTCTAAGGCTAAAGTGTCTCCAATTAAATCACGCACCTTGCCTCAGGTGGAATTAACAGCCATGTCAAATTAGGTGTCAATTAGCCAGGTGTCAAATTAGCTAATTATATAAGAAATAAGTTGCAGGAGATAAATATTAGCGACACTGTAATTTGGTCTGATAATGAGGTATCCTTACAATGGATTCATAATGGAAACAGTAAAATTGTGTACGTACAAAACAGAGTCGCTGAAATTAATCAGATGCAAGAGAAGTATAATAGTTTGGGTTGGCATGTGTTAACATTTAATCATATACCTGGTGAGGAGAATCCAGCTGATTTCTTGTCTCGAGGTTTAGCTTATGCTAAATTTGTAAATGCTGTATCATGGTTTAAAGGACCGAGCTGGTTGGTAAATAAAGTTAATTGGCCTGTACAAAAGGCGTATATTGCTCCTGTTGAAATTACTGTGACCACCGCTCAAATAGTTTGTCCTCCCTTAGCCATTGATATAAATAGGTATTCTTCTTTACCCAAACTAATCAATGTAACTAAGTTGGTGTTTAAATTTCTAAACAAGATGAATATTTCATATAAGTTTTCACATCCTCCTGAATATTGGATAAGGAGGGTACAGGAGGAAATCTATGGAAATGAGATTAAATTGATGATGGAAAGAAAAATTGTGAAAGGTTCCATAACAGAGAAATTGGGGCTGTATTTAGAGAACAATGTAATTAGGTGCAGAGGTAGGTTACAAAATGCTGAATTGGGTGATTATGCTAAACACCCTATCT
Organism: Cherax quadricarinatus; assembly: GCF_038502225.1. NCBI lineage: Eukaryota > Metazoa > Arthropoda > Malacostraca > Decapoda > Parastacidae > Cherax > Cherax quadricarinatus. The sequence goes on along the minus strand of NC_091314.1, from coordinate 39,424,848 downwards.
TACTGCCCACAACTCATCATCTAACAAATTTAATTGTTCTAAATGCCCATAAAAATGTAATGCATGGTGGGGTACAAGATACCTTAAATTGTATTAGGGAAACTTTCTGGATTCCACAAGGACGGCAAAGTGTAAAAAGGGTGATTAAATCTTGTGTAATATGTCACCGTGTGGATGCCAGATCCTATATGTACCCAGGTCCTCCACCATTGCCAAATGAGAAATTTGAGTCGTTTAGCAACGAACTCCGCCCGGCCGCAGTGTGGAAAATACTGTATATATTTTCCAGAAATACAGTAGTTATATGTAAATAGATGGCCATTCTGTATTTAATAAAATTTACATTACCGAAAACGGGAAGCTGCGCCTGCGCAGAAGGACACTCGCCATTGTTTGTTTGAAATGGAGTAACAGACATTAGTAATGGGAAGAATTTTTCATGCTCTAGAGGTTAAATTTGGGCTGACACCTCTCAAATAGGAGGCGAAATTGTTGGATATGCATTCCTGCATAACTTGAGATATCAGGCGACTGGACAAGACAGCTCCAGGAACCTCAGATAAGTCTGTTTATGTATAATTCTGGCCAGTATTTTCATAAATTTAGACTGAGGTTTTCTGAGTATGATACACCTTAATCTCCAGTCAAATTGGTGAGTGATAATAAGATATTCTCCTTCTGTTATGTGTATGTGTATATATATAATCCTTTTTTAATTTTAATATACACTCCACAAATTTATATATTTACCAGAATTCCTGGTGTATATTTCATTTGTAATTAATAGGTCTAGAGCAACTTGTGGATATGACAGTGGTGGGTATCGAAGGGGGACATTTTTTGCGACCTAGGTGTCCCAAATTCCTACTTGTCTAACTGATAAATAATAATTATCTTCGTTCATTTACTGTTATGTATATAATGATACATTCAGATAAATGTAATTTTCCACACTCTCATTGATCACTCTGTGTTATACTCTCATTGATCACTCTGTGTTATACTCTCATTGATCACTCTGTAATACAGTCTCATTGATCACTCTGTGTTATACTCTCATTGATCACTCTGTGTTATACTCTCATTGATCACTCTGTAATACAGTCTCATTGATCACTCTGTGTTATACTCTCATTGATCACTCTGTGTTATACTCTCATTGATCACTCTGTGTTATACTCTCATTGATCACTCTGTAATACAGTCTCATTGATCACTCTGTGTTATACTCTCATTGATCACTCTGTGTTATACTCTCATTGATCACTCTGTGTTATACTCTCATTGATCACTCTGTGTTATACTCTCATTGATCACTCTGTGTTATACTCTCATTGATCACTCTGTGTTATACTCTCATTGATCACTCTGTAATACAGTCTCATTGATCACTCTGTGTTATACTCTCATTGATCACTCTGTGTTATACTCTCATTGATCACTCTGTATTATACTCTCATTGATCACTCTGTGTTATACTCTCATTGATCACTCTGTGTTATACTCTCATTGATCACTCTGTATTATACTCTCATTGATCACTCTGTGTTATACTCTCATTGATCACTCTGTGTTATAGTCTCATTGATCACTCTGTGTTATACTCTCATTGATCACTCTGTGTTATAGTCTCATTGATCACTCTGTGTTATACTCTCATTGATCACTCTGTGTTATACTCTCATTGATCACTCTGTAATACAGTCTCATTGATCACTCTGTGTTATACTCTCATTGATCACTCTGTAATACAGTCTCATTGATCACTCTGTGTTATACTCTCATTGATCACTCTGTATTATACTCTCATTGATCACTCTGTGTTATACTCTCATTGATCACTCTGTAATACAGTCTCATTGATCACTCTGTGTTATACTCTCATTGATCACTCTGTGTTATACTCTCATTGATCACTCTGTATTATACTCTCATTGATCACTTTGTATTATACTCTCATTGATCACTCTGTGTTATAGTCTCATTGATCACTCTGTGTTATACTCTCATTGATCACTCTGTAATACAGTCTCATTGATCACTCTGTGTTATACTCTCATTGATCACTCTGTAATACAGTCTCATTGATCACTCTGTGTTATACTCTCATTGATCACTCTGTATTATACTCTCATTGATCACTTTGTATTATACTCTCATTGATCACTCTGTGTTATAGTCTCATTGATCACTCTGTGTTATACTCTCATTGATCACTCTGTAATACAGTCTCATTGATCACTCTGTGTTATACTCTCATTGATCACTCTGTAATACAGTCTCATTGATCACTCTGTGTTATACTCTCATTGATCACTCTGTGTTATACTCTCATTGATCACTCCTTGTTATACTCTCATTGATCACTCTGTGTTATACTCTCATTGATCACTCTGTGTTATACTCTCATTGATCACTCTGTGTTATACTCTCATTGATCACTCTGTGTTATACTCTCATTGATCACTCTGTGTTATACTCTCATTGATCACTCCTTGTTATACTCTCATTGATCACCCTGTGTTATACTCTCATTGATCACTCTGTGTTATACTCTCATTGATCACTCTGTGTTATACTCTCATTGATCACTCCTTGTTATACTCTCATTGATCACTTTGTATTATACTCTCATTGATCACTCCTTGTTATACTCTCATTGATCACTCTGTGTTATACTCTCATTGATCACTCCTTGTTATACTCTCATTGATCACTTTGTATTATACTCTCATTGATCACTCTGTGTTATACTCTCATTGATCACTCTGTGATATACTCTCATTGATCACTCTGTGTTATACTCTCATTGATCACTCCTTGTTATACTCTCATTGATCACTTTGTATTATACTCTCATTGATCACTCTGTGTTATACTCTCATTGATCACTCTGTGTTATACTTTCATTGATCACCCTGTGTTATACTCTCATTGATCACCTTGTGTTATACTCTCATTGATCACCTTGTGTTATACTCTCGTTGATCACCCTGTGTTATACTTTCATTGATCACCCTGTGTTATACTCTCATTGATCACCTTGTGTTATACTCTCATTGATCACCTTGTGTTATACTCTCTTTGATCACCCTGTGTTATACTCTCGTTGATCACCTTGTGTCATACTCTCGTTGGTCACCCTGTGTTATACTCTCGTTGATCACCCTTTGTTATACTCTCATTGATCACTCTGTGTTTTACTCTCATTGATCACTTATGCACTCAATGATCACCCTGTGTTATACTCTCGTTGATCACCCTGTGTTATACTCTCGTTGATCACCCTGTGTTATGCTCTCGTTGATCACCCTGTGTTATACTCTCGTTGATCACCCTGTGCTATACTCTCGTTGATCACCCTGTGTTATACTCTCGTTAATCACCCTGTGTTATACTCTCTTTGATCACTCTGTGTTATACTCTCGTTGATCACCCTGTGTTATTATCTTAATGATCACCCTGTGTTATACTCTCGTTGATCACCCTGTGTTATACTCTCACTGATCACCCTGTGTTATACTCTCGTTGATCACCCTGTGTTATACTCTCGTTGATCACTCTGTCTTATACTCTCGTTGATCACCCTGTGTTATACTCTCGTTGATCACCCTGTGTTATATTCTCGTTGATCACCCTGTGTTATACTCTCGTTGATCACCCTGTGTTATACTCTCGTTGATCACCCTGTGTTATACTCTCGTTGATCACCCTGTGTTATGCTCTCGTTGATCACCCTGTGTTATACTCTCGTTGATCACCCTGTGTTATACTCTCGTTGATCACCCTGTTTACCTGGAGTTTACCTGGAGAGAGTTCCGGGGGTCAACGCCCCCGCGGCCCGGTCTGTGACCAGGCCTCCTGGTGGATCAGAGCCTGATCAACCAGGCTGTTGCTGCTGGCTGCACGCAAACCAACGTACGAGCCACAGTCCGGCTGTGTTATACTCTCCAGCATAACAGTCACGTCTGTAATATATTGCAAAAGTTCTAGGACAGGGTGAAACATCTGGTCCTTGATGACACCTTGATCACTCTGTATCATCAAGGACAGAGCTGCTGCACCTATAATCCTAGCTAAATTTCTAGCCTCTGATGCGGTCCAGGAGCTGTAGATCAACCCAATCGCATGAAACAAATCAGAGCACACTAGGCTGAGGATGTATGTAGACTTTATCTGTTAGATACTTGCTGGAGAAGGGCTCTAAATCCAAGGTTTTGAAGCTTCCCTTCCCTTCCTCGCTGTTACCCTTAGGGTCTAGTGCTTTCCTCTCTCCTATACAACACCATCTGGTCTCCTATACAACACCAGCTGGTCCTATACCCCAGCTGGTCTCCTATACAACACCAGCTGGTCTCCTATACAACAACTGCTGATCTCCTATACAACAGCTGATCTCCTATACAACAACAGCTGGTCTCCTATACAACAACTGTTGGTCTCCTATACAACAACTGCTGGTCTCCTATACAACAACTTCTGGTTTCCTATACAACAACAGCTGGTCTCGTATACAACAACTGCTGGTCTCGTATACAACAACTGCTGGTCTCCTATACAACAACTGTTGGTCTCCTATACAACAACTGCTGGTCTCCTATACAACAACTTCTGGTCTCCTATACAACAACAGCTGGTCTCGTATACAACAACTGCTGGTCTCCTATACAACAACAGCTGGTCTCCTATACAACAACAGCTGGTCTCCTATACAACACCAGCTGGTCTCGTATACAACAACTGTTGGTCTCCTATACAACAACAGCTGGTCTCCTATACAACAACAGCTGGTCTCGTATACAACACCAGCTGGTCTCCTATACAACAGCTGGTCTCCTATACAACAACAGCTGGTTTAGTATACAACACCAGCTGGTCTCCTATACAACAACAGCTGGTCTCCTATACAACAACTGCTGGTCTCCTATATAACAACAGCTGGTCTCCTATACAACAACTGCTGGTCTCCTATACAACAACAGCTGGTCTCCTATACAACAACTGCTGGTCTCCTATACAACAACTGCTGGTCTCCTATACAACAACAGCTGGTCTCCTATACAACAACAGCTGGTCTCCTATACAACACCAGCTGGTCTCGTATACAACACCAGCTGGTCTCGTATACAACAACTGCTAGTCTCCTATACAACAACTGCTGGTCTCCTATATAACAACAGCTGGTCTCGTATACAACACCAGCTGGTCTCCTATACAACAGCTGCTGGTCTCCTATACAACAACTGCTGGTCTCCTATACAACAACTGCTGGTCTCCTATACAACACCAGCTGGTCTCCTATACAGCAACTGCTGGTCTCCTATACAACAACAGCTGGTCTCCTATACAACAACAGCTGGTCTCCTATACAACACCAGCTGGTCGCGTATACAACAACTGCTGGTCTCCTATACAACAACTGCTGGTCTCCTATACAACAACAGCTGGTCTCGTATACAACACCAGCTGGTCTCCTATACAACAACTGCTGGTCTCCTATACAACAACAGCTGGTCTCCTATACAACAACAGCTGGTCTCGTATACAACAACTGCTGTTCTCCTATACAACAACAGCTGGTCTCCTACACAACAACTGCTGATCTATACAACAGCTGGTCTCATATACAACAACTGCTGGTCTCCTATACAACAGCTGATCTCCTATACAACAACAGCTGGTCTCCTATATAACAATAGCTGGTTTCCTATACAACAACAGCTGGTCTTCTATACAACAACAACAGCTGGTCTTCTATACAACAACAACTAGTTTCTTATACAACACCAGCTGGTCTATGCAACAACAGCTGGTCTATACAACAACAGCTGGTCTCCTATACAGAAACAGCTGGTCTATACAACAACAGTTTGTCTCCTATACAACACCAGCTGATCTATACAATAACAGTTGGTCTCCTATACAACAACTGCTGGTTTCCTATACAACAGCTGGTCTCCTATACAACTGCTGGTCTCCTATACAACAGCTGATCTCCTATACAACAACAGCTGGTCTTCTATACAACAACAGCTGGTCTTCTATACAACAACAGCTGGTCTTCTATGCAACACCAGCTGGTCTATACAACAACAGCTGGTCTTCTATACAACAGCTGGTCTCCTATACAGAAACAGCTGGTCTATACAACAACATTTGGTCTCCTATACAACACCAGCTGGTCTCCTATACAATAACAGTTGGTCTCCTATACAACAACAGTTGGTCTCCTATACAACAACATCTGGTCTCCTATACAAAACCACCTGGTCTCCTATACAACAACAGCTGGTCCCTTATACAACAACAGCTGGTCTCCTATACAACACTAGCCGGCCTCCTACACAAAAACTGGTCTCCTATACAACAACAGCTGGTCTCCTGTGCAACAACATTTCTCCTATAGGGCAACAGCTGGTCTCCTATACAACCCACAATGCCTCTTACCCCTTTTTCTCCTGGTGTGTTCCTGCTGTCTGACGGTCTGCACAAAGTACAAGCTAGTGTGACTGTCTGCTGTCTGAGGGTTTCCACACAGCAGTTGAGTACTGTCGTTATCCTTATACAAGTGAACTGTAAATTACAGAGTACACACCGACCTGGTACTCTAGCAGGAGGGCACTGCCGTAGTAGGCAGCAGAAGAGGCCACCTCATCGAAGGTGAGGTAGTCCTTGGAGGCTGAAATCATCCTGAGGCGCATGTCACAGTACTGAACATCAAAGGGATATAACACCAGGTTGAAGTCACAAATAAAGGTGGTACTGTACTTCCTGGAGAGGTAGAGAGTGTTCTTCTTGCCCCAGAACAAGTCAACTGAGGGAGACACAAATGCTGGTCATGTATTACCACTATAACTCTCAACATGCTCTTCTTTAAACACATTTATATATTCATGATAGAATATTTGTAAAAGCTCAACACTCACGAGACACAGCAGCTGTACCTCAACACTCACGAGACACAGCAGCTGTACCTCAACACTCACGACACACAGCAGCTGTACCTTAACACTCACGACACACAGCAGCTGTACCTCAACACTCACGAGACACACAGCAGCTGTACCTCAACACTCACGAGACACAGCAGCTGTACCTCAACACTCACGAGACACAGCTTCTGTACCTTAACACTCGCGAGACACAGCAGCTGTACCTCAACACTCACGAGACACAGCAGCTGTACCTCAACACTCACGACACACAGCAGCTGTACCTTAACACTCACGACACACAGCAGCTGTACCTCAACACTCACGAGACACACAGCAGCTGTACCTCAACACTCACGAGACACAGCAGCTGTACCTCAACACTCACGAGACACAGCTTCTGTACCTTAACACTCGCGAGACACAGCAGCTGTACCTCAACACTCACGAGACACAGCAGCTGTACCTCAACACTCCCGACACACAGCAGCTGTACCTTAACACTCACGACACACAGCAGCTGTACCTCAACACTCACGAGACACACAGCAGCTGTACCTCAACACTCACGAGACACAGCAGCTGTACCTCAACACTCACGAGACACAGCTTCTGTACCTTAACACTCGCGAGACACAGCAGCTGTACCTCAACACTCACGAGACACAGCAGCTGTACCTCAACACTCACGACACACAGCAGCTGTACCTTAACACTCACGACACACAGCAGCTGTACCTCAACACTCACGAGACACACAGCAGCTGTACCTCAACACTCACGAGACACAGCAGCTGTACCTCAACACTCACGAGACACAGCTTCTGTACCTTAACACTCGCGAGACACAGCAGCTGTACTTGAACACTCACGAGACACAGGAGCTGTACCTCAACACTCACGAGACACAGCAGCTGTACCTCAACACTCACGAGACACAGCAGCTGTACCTCAACACTCATAAGACACACAGCAGCTGTACCTCAACACTCACAAGACACAGCAGCTGTACCTCAACACTCACGAGACACAGCAGCTATACCTCAACACTCACGAGACACAGCAGCTGTACCTCAACACTCACGAGACACAGCAGCTGTACCTCAACACTCACGAGACACAGCAGCTGTACCTCAACACTCACGAGACAGCAGCTGTACCTCAACACTCAGGAGACACAGCAGCTGTACCTCAACACTCACGAGACACAGCAGCTGTATCTCAACACTCACGAGACACAGCAGCTGTACCTCAACACTCACGAGACACAGCAGCTGTACCTCAACACTCATGAGACACAGGAGCTGTACCTCAACACTCACGAGACACAGCAGTTATACCTCAACACTCACGAGACACAGCTGTACCTCAACATTCACGAGACACAGCAGCTGTACCTCAACACTCACGAGACACAGCAGCTGTACCTGAACACTCACGAGACACAGCAGCTGTGCCTCAACACTCACAAGACACATCAGCTGTACCTCAACATTCTCGAGACACAGCAGCTGTACCTCAACACTCACGAGACACAGCAGCTGTACCTCAACACTCACGAGACACAGCAGCTGTACCTCAACACTCATGAGAGACACAGCAGCTGTACCTCAACGCTCACGAGACACAGCAGCTGTACCTCAACACTCATGAGACACAGCAGCTGTACCTCAACACTCACGAGACACAGCAGCTGTACCTCAACACTCACGAGACACAGCAGCTGTACCTCAACACTCACGAGACACAGCAGCTGTACCTCAACACTCACGAGACACAGCAGCTGTATCTCAACACTCACGAGACACAGCAGCTGTACCTCAACACTCACGAGACACAGCAGCTGTACCTCAACACTCATGAGACACAGGAGCTGTACCTCAGCACTCAAGAGACACAGCAGTTATACCTCAACACTCACGAGACACAGCAGCTGTACCTCAACATTCACGAGACACAGCAGCTGTACCTCAACACTCACGAGACACAGCAGCTGTACCTGAACACTCACGAGACACAGCAGCTGTGCCTCAACACTCACGAGACACAGCAGCTGTACCTCAACATTCTCGAGACACAGCAGCTGTACCTCAACACTCACGAGACACAGCAGCTGTTCCTCAACACTCACAAGACACAGCAGCTGTACCTCAACATTCATGAGAGACACAGCAGCTGTACCTCAACGCTCACGAGACACAGCAGCTGTACCTCAACACTCATGAGACACAGCAGCTGTACCTCAACACTCACGAGACACAGCAGCTGTACCTCAACACTCACGAGACACAGCAGCTGTACCTCAACACTCACGAGACACAGCAGCTGTAACTCAACACTCACGAGACACAGCAGCTGTATCTCAACACTCATGAGACACACAGCAGCTGTGCCTCAACACTCACGAGACACAGCAGCTGTACCTCAACACTCATGAGACACACAGCAGCTGTACCTCAACACTCACGAGACACAGCAGCTGTACCTCAACACTCATGAGACACAGGAGCTGTACCTCAACACTCACGAGACACAGCAGTTATACCTCAACACTCACGAGACACAGCAGCTGTACCTCAACATTCACGAGACACAGCAGCTGTACCTCAACACTCCCGAGACACAGCAGCTGTACCTGAACACTCACGAGACACAGCAGCTGTGCCTCAACACTCACGAGACACAGCAGCTGTACCTCAACACTCACGAGACACAGCAGCTGTACCTCAACACTCACAAGACACAGCAGCTGTACCTCAACATTCATGAGAGACACAGCAGCTGTACCTCAACGCTCACGAGACACAGCAGCTGTACCTCAACACTCATGAGACACAGCAGATGTACCTCAACACTCACGAGACACAGCAGCTGTACCTCAACACTCACGAGACACAGCAGCTGTACCTCAACACTCACGAGACACAGCAGCTGTACCTCAACACTCACGAGACACAGCAGCTGTATCTCAACACTCATGAGACACACAGCAGCTGTGCCTCAACACTCACGAGACACAGCAGCTGTACCTCAACACTCATGAGACACACAGCAGCTGTACCTCAACACTCACGAGACAGCAGATGTACCTCAACACACCTCTTTAAGGGGGGCTCCTTGGCGTGGTGAAGAGGCTCTTGGTCTGAGGAATTAGACCTATCGGTCTTCTTCCTCAGACCGAACCTAATTACCCCCCATTCTCCCCTCCCCTATCCCATCCTCCCCTTTTTCCATTCCTCCTCCTCCTCCTCCCCACCCCTCCCTTTTGCCCTTCCTCTTTTTGGCCTTTGGGATTTCTCCCACAGGCACGCTAGTTCTTAGGTAGGGGAAAGGACACCGGGGTCCATCCCATTCCGTTGAGGTTCTTGGCGGTGGTGTAGTTTGCCGTGGAATCTGGATCGCCTGGGAATGTCCCGATCCCTCTCCGGTATCCCAGAGTAGCTTTGGGTGTCTTTCGGGCGATGGGTGTATCTCTGGAAGCCACCTTTCTGATTCCGGGGGTGGTGGCCGAAAGAGGTATGCTTTGTGGTGGATATCCGCCCGCCCTCTCTTTTGTCCACCGAGGTAGCTCGGCAGATGTGAGGTTGCTATCCCGGATTGCTGGTTTACTGGCATGAAGGGTAGGGTGTGGCACGGGTTCCATGCTGCATCTGCGCTACTAGCGGTGCTGAGGTCCTCTTGGGTGAGGAGGGAGATTTCCAGCCCTTTCATTCCTCCTGGGAACTATTCCTCCCCGCTCCCCCCTTTTTTTATTTTTATTTTCTTTTCTTCTTTCTTTTTTTTTCTTAAAAACAAAAAGCAAAGGAGTAACCTAACCATGGAGAACCCAATCCATGAACCCACTACCCCCGGGCCCCTTCTTGATACCGCACCCCATTCTGACCCTGCCTTGTGTTTAGACCACTCTTCGGACACTCCTGATGCCCCTGTACCTATTGCTGGTGCTGTTTACTCACCCACTTCAGGTAGCGGGGCTTCGACTGACTCCTTCGATTTGTCTGAACTCCACTCTCCTTTGACTATGCTTCCGGCTTCTCCCTCTACGGTACGGCAGTTTTCGAATCGCCCGCCCATTTCACGCCATACCAACTCCGGTCCTACTCCTAAACGCCAACGTCAATCTCCTGATGATGCTCCTTCGTTACCTTCCCATTCTACTTGGAAAAGACCGACACATCAAGCACTCCCTCTCCACGCTCAGTTTCGCACCACACAATGGACTAAATTCTTTACTTTAAGACCGACTTCTTCTTCTGCCTACCTTTCTGACCATAGTATTGGCAAAGCGCTCCTGCGTCATGTTGGTAGAGATATTTCATTTCATGCTCACAAGAGCGGTATGCGCATCGTCACTGTCCAGAATGCTACCCAAGCTCATGATCTTTCTCTCCTTTCGAATATCGATACTACTCCTATCACTATTGAAAAACATCTTTCTCTCAATTCTTTTAGTGGTACTGTCATTCTGCCCCATACCATAGTCCAACAGAATTTCCAGTCATGTGGCAATAACATTCTTGAACAGCTGGAACTCCAGGATCTCCCAATCCTCAAAGTAGACACTTATGTCCTTCCTGCCCGGGGGCGGAGACGTTACCCTTGCAATGTGGCTCGTTTAACTTTTGACAGCCGAGAACTCCCGTCCTCTGTATATGTCGCGGGACATCGGTTACAAGTTCGAAAGGTGATACCTACACCGCAACAATGTAGAAATTGCTGGCGTTTTGGTCACCCAGCGAAATATTGCAGATCTATGGCCGAATGCCCAGTCTGTGGTGCCGACGACCATTCTAATACATCTTGCAGTCAACCTCCATCTTGCCTTAATTGTAATGAAGCTCACCCTTCGTACTCCCGCCGTTGCCAGGTCTACTTAAATGAACGTGAAATCCATTGTCTAAAAGAGGCAGAAGGTCTCCCTTATGCTATGGCAGTTACTCATCTCCGCCTCCAAGGGAGACTACCCCGTGTTTCTTATTCTCGTGTTTCCAAACATCCCCCCACTTCTGGGGTCCCAACTTCTGCAGCCGCCTCTGTTGTTACCCCTCCCATAGCCACTCCAGCATCTAATCCTTTTGCTGTCCTTGGCTCTGATGTCCCGACTACAACTCAGTCTGTTCTCACATCTTTGCATCCTTCCTCACAAGCCCCAGTATCGACAAGACCTCATACGACACCTAATACCAATCGCCCCTCTACTTCTCAGAAGTCCAAAAAATCCACATTGCTCAAATCTTCTTTGCCCCTTCCTTCCCTTCTTCCGCCTCCACACTTTACCTTTCCAGTCTCTGTACCTAGTTCTTCCCCTCTCTCTGGCTCTATTACAAGTGTGGAGATTCACCCTCCTCCTCGTACTATGCCTTCCACCCCCGTCCCCTCCCAAGTTTCTCCCTCTTCTGCCATCTCCCAGGTTTCTGCCTCTTCTGTTAACCCCCACACTTCATCTCCAGTCCCTTACACTCTTCCCTCCCCCTCTACTTTGGTACAGTCCATTACTGTCCCAATCTTTACTCACCCTCCTCCTTCTATCTCCAATATGGTCTCCCATACATCTTTGAATTCAGAAACACTTGAAGCCATTTCAGAATATATTGCAGAGACTAAACCTTCAATGGACACTGATTCACTTCCTGTTCCTTGTCTTCCCTCTCCTCCATCTTCACAACCCCATTCTTCGCAACGCTCCTTTCCTTCGCTGCTTGAACGTCTTCCAATGCCACCACACGTTGACTTTTCTAACCCCTCTAGTCCGTAGGTGCCTTTACCTACAGATTCCTGGTATTTTATTCATCGCCAATCATGGCCTATTTACAGTGGAATATCCACGGCCTCAGGGGTAATCGGGGTGAGCTTCAGATGTTGCTTTCCAGGTTTTCCCCTGTTGGTGCTTGCTTACAAGAACCAAAATTACACTCGGCTGTTTTCCAACCTATCTCAGGCTATAATTTATTGTATTCTTCGGATCCTTTCTCAGATGGGACCTTTAATGAAAGTGCCCTTCTTCTACACAATGATATTCCGTACTGTCAACTATTTGTCCATACCTCGCTGCATTACACTGCAGACCGTATCCACTTAAATAAGTGGTTTACAATATGTTCTTTATATCTCTCTCCTTCTCGAACATTTTCTATCCCAGACTTTGCCTTTCTTGTTTCATCCTTACCACCACCACTTCTGTTACTTGGTGATTTTAATACCCACCATTTCCTCTGGGGGGGGGGTCTCATTGTGACTCACGTGGCATCCAGTTGGAGGCTTTTCTCGCCTCTCACCCCCTCCATGTTTTAAATACGGGTACTCCCACCCATTTTGATCCTCGTACTCATACTCTCTCTTGCATCGATCTATCAGTCTGCTCTTCCTCCACTGCACTAGACTTCACCTGGTCTGTTCTACCGGATTTACATGACAGCGATCATTTTCCAATCATTCTTACTTCTCCTTCCTATTCACCACCTTTCCATAGCCCTCGCTGGCAATTTGATCGGGCAAATTGGGATCTTTACTCACACCTCATTGGTTTTAGCGAGGTTCCTTCTTCATCCTCCATTGATGAGCTCTTACACCTCTTCTCGACGTCAGTTTATACCGCAGCTTCTCATTCTATACCCCAAACCTCAGGCAGGCATTCTCAGAAGTGCGTGCCTTGGTGGTCTCCTGCTTGTGCTTGTGCAGTACGTTTGAAACGCGCTGCATGGGGCAGGTACCGGTACAATAGAACCGCTGAGAGACTTCTTGATTTTAAGCAGAAGCGTGCGATCGCTCGCTGTGTCATCCGTGAAGCTAAACGCACTTGTTGGCGAGACTATGTTTCCACCATCACCTCTGCTGCTTCTATGAGTGCAGTCTGGAAAAAAGTGAGGAAATTGAGTGGTAAATACTCTCCTGACCCGGCTCCTGTTCTATGGGTCGCTGGTGTTGATGTAGCAAACCCTCTCGACGTTGCCATTGAACTTGGCACACATCTGGTCCCTATTTCCTGAAGGCTCCATCTATGCCCCTCGTTTCTTTCCTCAAAGTCTGCCAGAGAGTTAGTACCCTTGGACTTTTCTTCTCTCAGAGAAGAACAGTATAATGTGCCTTTTACACTTCAAGAACTAGAGGCAACGCTCTCAGCTTGCCGATCATCGGCAGCTGGGCCTGACGACATTCATATTCGTATGTTACAACATTTACATCGGTCAGCCCTTGTAGTCCTCTTACACCTCTTCAATCTTATTTGGGCACAAGGAGTTCTTCCCCAGCTGTGGAAATCTGCCATTGTTCTCCCTTTCCACAAACCGGGTACTACAGGACATGATGCCTCCCACTATCGTCCCATCGCTCTTACTAGTGCAGTTTGCAAAGTGATGGAACGTCTCGTAAATCGACATTTAATGTGGTATTTAGAGACACACAACAGTCTCTCCGCTAGTCAATATGGCTTTCGTAAGGGTCGTTCTACCATAGACCCCTTACTATGCTTGGATATGTATGTTCGTAATGCCTTTGCGAATAATCACTGAGTTATTGCCATATTTTTTGACCTTGAGAAGGCATATGACACAACTTGGAGGTATAATATTTTGGCCCAGGCCCATTCCTTAGGCCTCCGAGGCAATCTACCATCCTTCCTTAAGAACTTTTTAACTGACAGACATTTCTGTGTTCGAGTCAATAATGTTCTTTCTCCGGACTTCGTCCAAGCTGAAGGTGTCCCACAGGGATGTGTTCTAAGCACAACACTTTTTCTCCTTGCTATAAATGATTTGGCCTCTGTTCTTCCACCCAATATTTGGTCATCACTCTATGTTGATGACTTCGCTATTGCTTGTGCAGGCGCTGACTGTCATCTTATTGCAGTTTCTCTCCAGCATGCAGTTGACCGTGTTTCCACTTGGGCCACCACGCATGGGTTTAAATTTTCAAGTACCAAAACTCACCAAATTACTTTCACTAGACGCTCTGTTATCTCCGATCATCCTTTGTATCTCTATGGCTCCCGTATCCCCGAACATGATACAGTCAGGTTTCTAGGCCTTCTCTTTGACCGTAGGTTATCCTGGAAACCTCACATTACCTCTCTGAAGGCAACTTGTCACAGCCGGCTAAACCTTCTTGAAACCCTTGCTCTTCTTTCCTGGGGAGCTGATCGTCGAACTCTGCTTCGCCTACATTCAACCCTCGTTTTATCGAAACTCGATTATGGTGACCAGATTTATTCTGCGGCCTCTCAAGCTACTCTCTCTAGCCTTAACTCTATCCATCACCAAGGATTACGTTTGTGCCTTGGTGCTTTTTGCTCTTCCCCTGTTGAGAGCCTCTATGCAGAAGTGAATGTTCCATCCTTGTCTGATCGCCGTGATGCCCATTGCCTTCGCTACTATGTACGCTCTCATGATCTCCACAATCCTTCCATTTATAGAATGGTCACCGACATTAGTAGACATTCTTTATTCATTCGCCGCCCCTGTTTGCTCCGTCCCTTTTCTCTTCGCCTACATTCACTCTTGTCTTCCCTTCAGTTACCACCTTTATATGTTCATGTAGCATCTCACTTTTCCCTACCCCCCTGGGAAGTTCCAGCTGTTCGGGTCTGTTCTTTCTCACTCCCTTGCTCGAAAGCTCAACTGCCTATGGTGGCTTCCCGCTCTCTTTTTCTTGATCACTTCCACTCCCATTCTCATGCCACCGCTGTGTACACAGATGGCTCTAAGTCTTCAGATGGCATCGGATTCGCAGCAGTGTTTCTGGACAGCGTCGTGCAGGGGCATTTACTATCTTCGGCTAGCATTTTTACTTCTGAACTGTATGCCATTCTTGCAGCACTTATTCGTATCGCATCTATGCCTGTGTCATCATTTGTGGTAGTCTCAGACTCCCTTAGTGCTCTACAGGCTATTTGAAAATTTGATACATCTCACCCCCTAGTTCTCCGTATCCAACTTTGGCTATGCCGTATCTCTACGAAGCATAAAGATATTTTTTGTTGGGTCCCTGGTCATGTCGACGTACAGGGCAATGAACAGGCAGACACTGCTGCGCGGTCAGCAGTACATGACCTACCAATTTCCTATAGAGGTGTTCCATTTCTGGACTATTTTGCTACAATAGCTGCCCACCTTCGCACTCGTTGGCAACAACGTTGGTCAAGTCTGCTTGGTAACAAACTTCATTCTATTAAACCAAGCATAGTTTACTGGCCGTCTTCTTGTCATCAGTGCCGTGGTTGGGAGACCACTCTCTCCCGTCTTCGCATTGGCCACACTCGTCTTACTCACGGGTATCTCATGGAGAGGCACCCTGTACCTCTCTGTGAGCAGTGTCAAGTTCCAGTATCGATTAGCCACATTCTGTTAGACTGCCCTCTCTATCAACGAGCACGCACAATTTACCTCCAATGCCGTCTTCGTTCTACTGCTCTCTCTTTACCTTCCCTTCTTGCTGATGGACCCTCCTTTAATCCTGACTCTCTCATTGACTTCTTGACAACGACTGATTTACTCCACAAACTCTGATGATGATACCTTATGCACTCCCCTCAGCCCTTTCTAGCTCAGTCTCTTGCTGCCCTTTACCCTTTCACCATCCACTGCTCCGCTGTTATCTGTAACCTATTACTCATCCACGTCTCTTTTGCCACCTGATGCCCTCGCTTCTTTCCTGCCCTGCAGCACTGTATAGCCCTTGTGGCTTAGCGCTTCTTTTTGATTATAATAATAATAATGTACCTCAACACTCACGAGACACAGCAGCTGTACCTCAACATTTACGAGACACAGCAGCTGTACCTCAACACTCACGAGACACAGCAGCTGTACCTCAACACTTATGAGATACAGCAGCTGTACCTCAACACTCACGAGACACAGCAGCTGTACCTCAACACTCACGAGACACAGCAGCTGTACCTCAACACTTATGAGATACAGCAGCTGTACCTCAACACTCACGAGACACAGCAGCTGTACCTCAACACTCATTAGACACACAGCAGCTGTACCTCAACACTCACGAGACACAGCAGCTGTACCTCAACACTCACGAGACACAGCAGCTGTACCTCATCACTCATGAAACACAGCAGCTGTACCTAAACACTCACGAGACACAGCAGCTGTACCTCAACACTCACGAGACACAGCAGCTGTACATCAACAATCTGAAATTCTAGGAACTAAAAGGATATCCAAAAACAAAACAATCAAGCTCACAAAATCAGACGAACCTCAACTCCCACCAACTGAGACAGCAAACAGACTCAATGTTTTCTTCTCCACCATAGGAAAGAATCTATCGAACAAAATCCCAAGCTCAAACACCCGTCCATCAGACTATCTTACAGGCACCTTCCCGCGTACACTATTTCTAGCACCAACCAACCCAATAGAGGTCTCGCTCATCATCAACACCCTTAAGAACAATAGAGGTCTCGCTCATCATCAACGCCCTTAAGAACAATAGAGGTCTCACTCATCATCAACGCCCTTAAGAACAATAGAGGTCTCACTCATCATCAACGCCCTTATGAACAATAGAGGTCTCACTCATCATCAACGCCCTTAAGAACAACAGAGGTCTCGCTCATCATCAACGCCCTTAAGAACAATAGAGGTCTCGCTCATCATCAACGCTCTTAAGAACAATAGAGGTCTCGCTCATCATCAACGCCCTTAAGAACAATAGAGGTCTCGCTCATCATCAACGCCCTTAAGAACAACAGAGGTCTCACTCATCATCAACGCCCTTAAGAACAATAGAGGTCTCGCTCATCATCAACGCCCTTAAGAACAACAGAGGTCTCGCTCATCATCAACGCCCTTAAGAACAACAGAGGTCTCGCTCATCATCAACGCCCTTAAGAACAATAGAGGTCTCGCTCATCATCAACGCCCTTAAGAACAACAGAGGTCTCGCTCATCATCAACGCCCTTAAGAACAACAGAGGTCTCGCTCATCATCAACGCCCTTAAGAACAATAGAGGTCTCGCTCATCATCAACGCCCTTAAGAATAACAGAGGTCTCGCTCATCATCAACGCCCTTAAGAACAACAGAGGTCTCGCTCATCATCAACGCCCTTAAGAACAATAGAGGTCTCGCTCATCATCAACGCCCTTAAGAACAATAGAGGTCTCACTCATCATCAACGCCCTTAAGAACAATAGAGGTCTCGCTCATCATCAACGCCCTTAAGAACAATAGAGGTCTCGCTCATCATCAACGCCCTTAAGAACAATAGAGGTCTCGCTCATCATCAACGCCCTTAAGAACAACAGAGGTCTCGCTCATCATCAACGCCCTTAAGAACAACAGAGGTCTCGCTCATCATCAACGCCCTTAAGAACAATAGAGGTCTCGTTCATCATCAACGCCCTTAAGAACAATAGAGGTCTCACTCATCATCAACGCCCTTAAGAACAATAGAGGTCTCGCTCATCATCAACGCCCTTAAGAACAACAGAGGTCTCGCTCATCATCAACGCCCTTAAGAACAATAGAGGTCTCACTCATCATCAACGCCCTTAAGAACAATAGAGGTCTCGCTCATCATCAACGCCCTTAAGAACAACAGAGGTCTCACTCATCATCAACGCCCTTAAGAACAATAGAGGTCTCACTCATCATCAACGCCCTTAAGAACAATAGAGGTCTCACTCATCATCAACGCCCTTAAGAACAATAGAGGTCTCACTCATCATCAACGCCCTTAAAAACAATAGAGGTCTCGCTCATCATCAACGCCCTTAAGAACAACAGAGGTCTCACTCATCATCAACGCCCTTAAGAACAATAGAGGTCTCACTCATCATCAACGCCCTTAAGAACAATAGAGGTCTCACTCATCATCAACGCCCTTAAGAACAATAGAGGTCTCACTCATCATCAACGCCCTTAAGAACAATAGAGGTCTCGCTCATCATCAACGCCCTTAAGAACAATAGAGGTCTCACTCATCATCAACGCTCTTAAGAACAATAGAGGTCTCGCTCATCATCAACGCCCTTAAGAACAACAGAGGTCTCACTCATCATCAACGCCCTTAAGAACAATAGAGGTCTCGCTCATCATCAACGCCCTTAAGAACAATAGAGGTCTCACTCATCATCAACGCCCTTAAGAACAATAGAGGTCTCGCTCATCATCAACGCCCTTAAGAACAATAGAGGTCTCGCTCATCATCAACGCCCTTAAGAACAATAGAGGTCTCGCTCATCATCAACGCCCTTAAGAACAATAGAGGTCTCGCTCATCATCAACGCCCTTAAGAACAATAGAGGTCTCGCTCATCATCAACGCCCTTAAGAACAATAGAGGTCTCGCTCATCATCAACGCCCTTAAGAACAATAGAGGTCTCGCTCATCATCAACGCCCTTAAGAACAATAGAGGTCTCGCTCATCATCAACGCCCTTAAGAACAATAGAGGTCTCACTCATCATCAACGCCCTTAAGAACAATAGAGGTCTCGCTCATCATCAACGCCCTTAAGAACAATAGAGGTCTCGCTCATCATCAACGCCCTTAAGAACAATAGAGGTCTCGCTCATCATCAACGCCCTTAAGAACAATAGAGGTCTCACTCATCATCAACGCCCTTAAGAACAATAGAGGTCTCGCTCATCATCAACGCTCTTAAGAACAACAGAGGTCTCACTCATCATCAACGCCCTTAAGAACAATAGAGGTCTCGCTCATCATCAACGCCCTTAAGAACAATAGAGGTCTCGCTCATCATCAACGCCCTTAAGAACAATAGAGGTCTCGCTCATCATCAACGCCCTTAAGAACAATAGAGGTCTCGCTCATCATCAACGCCCTTAAGAACAATAGAGGTCTCGCTCATCATCAACGCCCTTAAGAACAATAGAGGTCTCGCTCATCATCAACGCCCTTAAGAACAATAGAGGTCTCGCTCATCATCAACGCCCTTAAGAACAATAGAGGTATCGCTCATCATCAACGCCCTTAAGAACAATAGAGGTCTCACTCATCATCAACGCCCTTAAGAACAATAGAGGTCTCGCTCATCATCAACGCCCTTAAGAACAACAGAGGTCTCACTCATCATCAACGCCCTTAAGAACAATAGAGGTCTCACTCATCATCAACGCCCTTAAGAACAATAGAGGTCTCACTCATCATCAACGCCCTTAAGAACAATAGAGGTCTCACTCATCATCAACGCCCTTAAGAACAATAGAGGTCTCGCTCATCATCAACGCCCTTAAGAACAATAAAGGTCTCACTCATCATCAACGCTCTTAAGAACAATAGAGGTCTCGCTCATCATCAACGCCCTTAAGAACAACAGAGGTCTCACTCATCATCAACGCCCTTAAGAACAATAGAGGTCTCGCTCATCATCAACGCCCTTAAGAACAATAGAGGTCTCACTCATCATCAACGCCCTTAAGAACAATAGAGGTCTCGCTCATCATCAACGCCCTTAAGAACAATAGAGGTCTCGCTCATCATCAACGCCCTTAAGAACAATAGAGGTCTCGCTCATCATCAACGCCCTTAAGAACAATAGAGGTCTCGCTCATCATCAACGCCCTTAAGAACAATAGAGGTCTCGCTCATCATCAACGCCCTTAAGAACAATAGAGGTCTCGCTCATCATCAACGCCCTTAAGAACAACAGAGGTCTCGCTCATCATCAACGCCCTTAAGAACAATAGAGGTCTCGCTCATCATCAACGCCCTTAAGAACAACAGAGGTCTCGCTCATCATCAACGCCCTTAAGAACAACAGAGGTCTCGCTCATCATCAACGCCCTTAAGAACAATAGAGGTCTCGCTCATCATCAACGCCCTTAAGAACAACAGAGGTCTCGCTCATCATCAACGCCCTTAAGAACAATAGAGGTCTCACTCATCATCAACGCCCTTAAGAACAATAGAGGACTCGCTCATCATCAACGCCCTTAATTAAGAACAACAGAGGTCTCGCTCATCATCAACGCCCTTAAGAACAACAGAGGTCTCGCTCATCATCAACGCCCTTAAGAACAATAGAGGTCTCGCTCATCATCAACGCCCTTAAGAACAATAGAGGTCTCACTCATCATCAACGCCCTTAAGAACAATAGAGGTCTCGCTCATCATCAACGCCCTTAAGAACAACAGAGGTCTCGCTCATCATCAACGCCCTTAAGAACAACAGAGGTCTCGCTCATCATCAACGCCCTTAAGAACAATAGAGGTCTCGCTCATCATCAACGCCCTTAAGAACAACAGAGGTCTCGCTCATCATCAACGCCCTTAAGAACAATAGAGGTCTCGCTCATCATCAACGCCCTTAAGAACAACAGAGGTCTCGCTCATCATCAACGCCCTTAAGAACAACAGAGGTCTCGCTCATCATCAACGCCCTTAAGAACAACAGAGGTCTCGCTCATCATCAACGCCCTTAAGAACAACAGAGGTCTCGCTCATCATCAACGCCCTTAAGAACAACAGAGGTCTCGCTCATCATCAACGCCCTTAAGAACAACAGAGGTCTCGCTCATCATCAACGCCCTTAAGAACAACAGAGGTCTCGCTCATCATCAACGCCCTTAAGAACAACAGAGGTCTCGCTCATCATCAACGCCCTTAAGAACAACAGAGGTCTCGCTCATCATCAACGCCCTTAAGAACAACAGAGGTCTCGCTCATCATCAACGCCCTTAAGAACAACAGAGGTCTCGCTCATCATCAACGCCCTTAAGAACAACAGAGGTCTCGCTCATCATCAACGCCCTTAAGAACAACAGAGGTCTCGCTCATCATCAACGCCCTTAAGAACAACAGAGGTCTCGCTCATCATCAACGCCCTTAAGAACAACAGAGGTCTCGCTCATCATCAACGCCCTTAAGAACAACAGAGGTCTCGCTCATCATCAACGCCCTTAAGAACAACAGAGGTCTCGCTCATCATCAACGCCCTTAAGAACAATAGAGGTCTCGCTCATCATCAACGCCCTTAAGAACAACAGAGGTCTCGCTCATCATCAACGCCCTTAAGAACAATAGAGGTCTCACTCATCATCAACGCCCTTAAGAACAATAGAGGACTCGCTCATCATCAACGCCCTTAATTAAGAACAACAGAGGTCTCGCTCATCATCAACGCCCTTAAGAACAACAGAGGTCTCGCTCATCATCAACGCCCTTAAGAACAATAGAGGTCTCGCTCATCATCAACGCCCTTAAGAACAATAGAGGTCTCACTCATCATCAACGCCCTTAAGAACAATAGAGGTCTCGCTCATCATCAACGCCCTTAAGAACAAGGCAGGAAACATAAGGGAGGGGCGAGCAGAATCACCAACTTTTTCTCTTTTTTTGATCTGATTTCAATGGGATTTTGACAGTGGATTAAGCACGTTAAAAAAACATGTAGGCTGTGTTTTTTTGACTGTTAGCCTTCAAGTTAGATAGAAAAAAATTATTTTTTCACAATTTTATGGGTCCTAGGCCTTTCCAATTTCTAATAAATTGGGAAGATGTACAATACTCTAGTTGACATCACATGAAAGATAAAGGCTTGGTTAATAATGACCCAGAGCATTTTAGCAATAATGTCAGTATATTCCATAAAAAAAATGTTGAAAGTAGTTTTTTTTTGTTAGATGAGGAAAAAATCATTAACAAAAAGCTGTTCACAATATGGCAAATCTTCTCTGGGTGTTAGTAGAATCATCATTCCTCAATAACGTCTGCAAAAATCATGACAATCTAATGAATATTTACCGAAAAAAATGGATTAGAATGTCAATAACTTATTACTGAGTTTTTTTTATTTTTGTGTGTGTGAAACTAGGGTAGTGGCGCGCCACCGTTCAGCATGCTACACCCTTCCTACCTTCCCTACAGCCTGGCGGCTACTGAGGGACACTCACTGATCTCCACACACCAGCCACCACACACGTTGCCATGTACAGTATTTACAATGAAATGATCATAAAAAATCATAATTTTGGGAGGAAAAAGAAAAAACTAATTGCCAACATGTATTTTTGCTGAAAGCAGAACAAAAAAATACATTTAATGAAAAACATGCTTAGAAATAAGATAGAAACAAGCTGATTACATCAAAATGTTGCCAGAATTTTGCACTATTTTTCAGTAAGTAAACATTTTTTTCCATAATTTTCAATTTTAATGTCTTGATCACTGTAAAAAGGCTCGCCCCTCCCATAAACAACTTGCCTACTTTTATGTACAAAAAAGCTTCACAAGTGTGGAAAATAATTTCCCAAAATTATGCTGTGTATTTTTTTATAATGTAAATATACCTGATTAATACATTACTATTGCTCTAAAGTGTATTTTAAAGAAGAGATCTGACAGGGAAGCTCTGCGCCTGCGCTGACGAGCAGGGAAGAGACGCCATTGTTTTGAATGTGGTACAAGCACGTTAATGAAATGTGCATAAATTTTCATTGCTCTAGGGGTTATATTGGGCTTAAAACCTCTCAAATAGGAGCCGAAATTGTTGGATTTGTAGTCCTGCATAACACGAGCATTAAGCAGATGGACAGGACAGCTTTGGAACCCCAGCTAAGTTGTCTATTTTGTGTTGAAATTCTGGCCAGTATTTTTTTCATAAATTTAGGCAGGGGGGTATGATGCACCATAATCTCCAGACTAATTGGTGAGTCTTATGATTATAAATTCTCCTTCTGTTACCTAAATGTGTATATGTAATAATTCATTAATTTTAATATACAGTCCACATATTTATATTAATGTTTTTACCTGAATTCCTGGTGATGTATATTTCATTTGAAATTAATATAGGTCCAGAGTGACTTGTGGAGAGATAGATTATGGTAGGTATCGAAGGGGGACATTTTTGCGACCTAGGTGTCCTAAAATTCTTACTTGTCTCTGTAACCTGGATAAAGAATAATTATCTTTATTACCATTAATGGCATGTATCTAATGAGATTCATCCAGGTAATTTAAATTTTCCATAACAAGTACTGTCACCAATTATTGCAACACTCTTTAACAAATCCATTGAATCCTCCACCTTCCCAGCAGTTCTCAAAATAGCGAGGGTCACTCACATCCACAAAGGAGGTGATCAAGCCGACTTGAATAACTATAGACCAATTTGTAACTTACCACTACTCTCTAAAACCTTTGAAAAATTAATTCATAGACAGATCTATTCCTACCTCATCTCAAACAATATACTAAAGCCCTGTCAGTTTGGATTCAGGAATAATAAAAGCACAAATGATGCTATTATACACATGCTAGAGCTAATATATACCACTCACGAGAAGAAAGAAGTCCCACTGGGAATTTTCATTGACTTATGTAAAGCTTTTGATACAGTCGACCATGAGTTACTGCACACTAAATTAATACACTATGGTGTAAGAGGCCATTCCCTCAATTACCTAAAGTCATACCTTAGTAACAGAAGTCAACATGTGTACGCAAATTGTGCAAACTCTTCCACTCAAACAATCACAGTAGGAGTCCCACAGGGAAGTGCCCTTGAACCACTCCTCTTTCTCATCTACATCAGTGACCTACTGAATGCATCACAGCTACTCAAACCAATATTATTAGCAGATGACACTATATACGTCTTCTCTCACCCAAACCCAGTCATACTCACCAACACTCTCAATGCTGAATTGCAGAAAATATCTACCTGGATGATGACGAATAAACTTACCCTAAATAATGACAAAACCTATTTCATTCAGTTTGAAACCAGAGCTGCAAATGTTCCAATTAATATAACACTAAATGGATCCCCCATCACAAGACTCACAGAGGGAAAATTCCTAGGAATCCACCTAGACAGTCGCCTCAAATTCCAGACATATATACAACGAATGTCCAAGAAAATCTCAAAGGCATACTATCAAAGATACGGTACTATGTTCCACAATCAGCTCTCCTTGCACTGTATTACTCACTCATCTACCCTTATCTCACATATGGAATTTGTGCATGGGGATCAACAACATGAAATCACCTAAGGCCACTAATAACCCAGTAAAAGGCTGCAATCAGAATGATAACAAATTCCAACTCGCAACAGCATACTCCACCTCTGTTCAGAAGTCTAAATTTACTCACCATAAAGAACATCCATACTTATCCATGTACCTACTACATACACAGAACAATACACGCAAACATAAACCCTCCACTCAAACTTCTCCTCACCAACCTTAACAGGACACACGACCACAACACAAAACACAGATCTCTTTTTGATATACCTCGTGTCCATATCACACTGTGTAAAAATTCTATGCACATAAAGGGCCCCAAAATCTGGAATTCATTACCAGAACATACTAAAGTAACCAGGCCTGAAAGTCAATTTAAGACTCTTCTAAAAAACCACTTACTCGCCCAGGACTAAATAATCAACACTCAGTAGTTAACATTACCAATAATTCTCCCAATTGCTTAAATCTTAAACCTTCAAGACAACATACAGTAAATTCATCATCTTTTCTTATACATTGTAATGTGACAAATTTGTACAACTATAATGCTTCCGTATCAATATGCTTAAATTTCATTGTTTCAAATACTCAATTGTACTTCATATTGTAAATTGTTTACTGTAATTTTTAACACTGAACCTTTCATTGCTTGTTAATTTTAAGTTAATTTTAAGCTGCCCATAATACTCTGCATACAAGTGGCTTCTGGCAAGTTCACCCAAC